>NC_073385.1:66209463-66229463 GCF_028641065.1 Leucoraja erinaceus
TCTTGCAGCCCCCCACACAACCACTCTTGCTGCCCCCCCACACAACTCTCTTGCTGCCCCCCCTCACCCCTACAACCACTCTTGCTGCCCCCCACAACCACTCTTGCTGCCCCCCACCCCTACAACCACTCTTGCTGCCCCCCACACAACCACTCTTGCTGCCCCCCACACACCACTCTTGCTGCCCCCCCCACAACCACTCTTGCTGCTCCCACACACCACTCTTGCTGCCCCTCACACCCCCACACCCACTCTTGCTGCCCCCCACACACAACCACTCTTGCTGCCCCCCTCACCCCTACAACCACTCTTGCTGCCCCCCACAACCACTCTTGCTGCCCCCCTACAACCACTCTTGCTGCCCCCCACAACCACTCTTGCTGCCCCCCTCACCCCTACAACCATTCTTGCTGCCCTCTCCCCCCCCCACAACCACTCTTGCAGCCCCCACAACCACTCTTGCTGCCCCCCCCCCCCCCACCCTCTCCCCGGGGGGGTGATTCAGTAGAGATTTGAGGAAGCAGATGAGATAGAAACCGTAGGAGATCACAGATTACGGACATTTAGGGACATGATTTGTGGGGATTGACAAGCAAGGAAGCAACCAAAATGTGTAGGAAGAAACTGCAGATGCTGGTTTAAACTGAAGATAAAAGCTGGAGTAACTCAGCGGGACAGGCAGCATCTCTGGAGAGAAGGTATGGTGAAGTTTGGGGTCGAGACCCTTCCTCAGACTAGTCTGTCCCGCTGAGTTACTCCAGCATTTTGTGTCGGAGCAAGGGAGCAAGAGCTACTAACAGAAGCAGTTGAAATGATGAACTAAATCTTGGTTGGCTGGTGGTTGCGTTGCCAAAAGGCCTAGCAAGCCTTTCAATTGCCTCATAAATGCCACATTGAAGTACATCAAGAATGAAATAGACAGACTGTCCATAATTGAGTGTGCGGGAAGGAGCTGCAGATGCTGGTCTGATGAAGGGTCTCGACCCCAAACGTCACCCATTCCTTCTCTTCAGAGATGCTGCCTGTCCCGCTGAGTTACTCCAGCATTTATCTTCAGTTTAAACCAGCATCTGTAGTTTCTTCCTACACATTTTGTTTGCTTCCTTGCTTGTCAATCCCTCTTGGAATGAACTCGTACAGTGGGACAGGGCTATAACATGGACAGGACTGGTTTGGAGGGATATGGACCAAATGCGGGCAGGTGGGACTCATGCTGGGACATGTTGGCCGGGGTGGGAAAGTTGAGCCAATTTTCACACTGGATCACTCTATGACTCTACGAGATTGCTTTGAACGCATGTCCAGATTGGCGGCAATACCTGCTTTTTGCATTTTTCGATTTTGTCCTTCTCTTCACTGGTGAGAAATTTTCCCATCTTCTTCTGCCACTGAAGAACCCATTCGTAGATCACCACAAAATCCCCTGTCAATTCTTCCAAAGCATTGTAAACAGTTCGGCTCAGATGTTCACTCTCACCTGTCACATTAAGATACACAAGTCACTTATGCCTCCTAATAATGTTACACCAATTGTTACATAGGTCTAGACATTTACTTTTATTTACTTTTTAGTTTTAGAGATACAACCGGGTCCGCTCCGACCAGCGATCCCCACACATTAACACTCGGGACAGTTTTTACATTTACCAGTCCAATTAACCGACAAACCTGCACGTCTTTGGAGTGTTGGAGGAAACCGAAGATCTCGGAGAAAACCCACGCAGATCACGGGGAGAACGTACAAACTCCATACAGACAGCACCCGTAGTCGGGGTCGAACCCGGGTCTCCAGCGCTGCGTTCGTTGTAAAGCAGCAACTCTACCGCTGCGCCACCGTGATTCAAGAGAGGAAAGGGTTTACAAAAAACGCAGAGACTCAAAATGTTCCTCACCGACAACCTTTCCCACATGGACAATCGATCCCGTGTTAAAATGTATCACTTTGTGTATTTTAGAACCGTCTTCATTACTGCATTCAGAAAATAGCCGTTCTCTCCTGTAATTGAAAAGTAATCGACATTACAATGTTAATGCAATGGCTTTTTGAATCTGTTTGAACTATCTTCACAGTAGCAGTCTCAAACCCAAAATGTCACCCATTCCTTTTCTCCAGAGATGCTGTCTGACCCGCTGAGTTATTCCAGCATTTTGTGTCTATCCTATCCTATCTTCCAGCCTTTTCCCTTCAGAAAGCCAAGCGATCTCTTTGCCTGCAGGCCTCTCTCTGGCAGTTCAACGGGTAAGTTCATAAGCGATAGGAGCAGATTGAATGGCCCATCAAGTCTACTCCGCCATTGAATTGTGGCTGATCTATCTCTCCCTCCCAACCCCTGCCTTCTCCCCATAACTCCTGACACCCGTACTAATCAAGAATCTATCTATCTCGGCCTTAAAAATACCTATTGACAGCCTCCAAGCCTTCAGTGGCTATGAATTCCACAGATTCACCACCCTCTGACTAAAGAAATTCCTCCTCATCTCCTTCCTAAAGGAACGTCCTTTTATTTTGAAGATGTGACCCCTGGCCCTAGATCAGGGGTGGGGAACCTTCGGCCTTCTAGGCCATTAAGTGCGGCCTTTTGAATGGATCCAAATTTTGTAGAACAAATCCTTTTATTTTTTATTAATATGTTTTTGTTCTTCTCTTATTATTTTTATTTTAATCTTAAAATGAACGTATTTAAAATACCAAGAAGTAAAAGAAGATTCAAGAAATAATCCTCCCAGACTGACAGCCACATTTAAAACGATTAGTAAGTCATGAGGGCGATTTTAACAAAATAACGTACATTTTGAAGTATATCTCATTGAAGTTTCTTGGATGTGGCCTTATTAGATTACAGCTAACTTAATGCGGCCTTCCAACATGAAAAGGTTCCCCACCCCTGCCCTAGACTCTCCCACTAGTGGAAACATCCTCTCCACATCCACTCTATCCAAGCCTTTCACTATTTCATGAGGTCCCCCCTCAACCTTGTCAACTCCAGCAAGTACAGGCCCAGTGCCGTCAAACACTCATCATATGTTAACCCACTCATTCCAGCGATCATTCTCGTAAACTAATCTTCAGATCGAAGTGGAAGGAAATGGCCAGACCTTATTGCAAAAGATAGACTGTAAAAAGAGATGAGAGTGGAGATTTAGAAAAGGATAAGATAAGAGTATTTTGAAATGGTGATAATAAAGAACTGTGCAGGAGTAACATGATTGTTATGAACTATATATAGGAATCATGACAACAAAACCATTGGAGATGCAAACAAAAATAATCTAGGGTGGCACGCTGTCATTAGCTAAGGCAGCGGTAGAGTTGCTGCCTTACAGCGCCAGTGACCCGGGTTCGATCCTGACCAGGGGTGCTGTCTGTACGGAGTTTGTACGTTCTCCCTGTGACCTATGTGGGTTTTCTCCAGGAGCTCCAGATTCCTCCCACACTCCAAAGACGAACAGGTTTGTAGGTTAATTGGCTTGGTATAAATACAAATGATCGCCAATGTGTGTCGGACAGTGTTAATGTGCGGGGATCGCTGGTCGGTGCGGTCCCGGTGGGCTGGAGGGCCTGTTTCCTCACTGTATCTCTAAACTAAACTAAACTAGTGGAATATTAACCTTCATCTCAAGGAGTCTGGATCAGAGTAGAGAGGGAGCTCTGTTATCTTTGTACAGAGTTCTGGTTATACATTTAGTGTTTCATTCTACAATTCCAGTGCCCTCCAGGAGATTATCAAGAAACAAATCGCCCACAAAAATCTTTCATTCTAATTGTCAACAAGAAACCATTTTCAAAGTGTGACGATTGGTGAAATCTGACCAGTGAGAGGCAAAGATAGGATAGACAGTCACAACCTTTTTCCCAGGATGGAAAAATCAAATACTAGAGGGCGCAGCTCAAAGAGCCAGAGGGTTGTGAGTCTCTACCACAGAAGGAATTCTCTACCACAGAAGGCAGTGGAGGCCAATTCACTGGATGTTTTCAAGAGAGAGTTAGATATAGCTCTTGGGGCTAACGGAATCAAGGGATATGGGGCGAAAACAGGAACGGGGTACTGATTCTGGATGATCATATTGAATGGCGGTGCTGGCTCGAAGGGCCGAATGGCCTACTCCCACACCTATTTTCTATGTTTCTACGGGGAGATTTTAAAGATGAGTAGAGTGACTATATTTTTTTATAAAGAGGGTGGTGGGTGCCTGGAACGTGCTGCCATGGTTGGAGATTGAGGCAGATACAATAGTGGCATCTGACCATTGGGACCCCTTCATCTAGGCTCAACCTGCACCTGGCATTCTACTCTCCTTGAAATGCTACCACCATCTTCATACTTCAAACGGCCATTGGAACTTGTTCTGCGACGGCTGTTTCCTCCCTTCTTGTGGGTGACCTGGTCCATTGCGCTGTTGTTCAAACTGGCATTCGGCTGCGGGTTTAAGGCAGCAATTCTGGAAGCGTTCGCGGGAACTGTTTCTTGGGCACTTTCTAACCATTCCTGGAGTGTGGGGAAAGAAAAGAAGCAAAAGTGGAAGGATACACACATTTTGAGCGTTGCGTTCAGACTTCGCATCTAACAAAAACGGAAGAGTAGACCATTCTCCTCCTCCAATCTGCTCCAGCACTCAACAAGATCTACAGTTACAGTTTAGTTTATTGTCACGTGTACCGAGGTACAGTGAAAAGCTTTGTTGCGTGCTATCCAGTCAGCAGAAAAGACGATACATGATTACAATCGAGCCATTTACAGTGTACAGATACATGATAAGGGAATAACGATGAATGCAAGGTAAAGCCAGTAAAGTCGGATCAAAGATAGTCCGAGGGTCACCAAGATGAGGTAGATAGTAGTTCAGCGCTGCTCTCTGGTTGTGGTAGGATGATTCAGCTGCCTGATAACAGCTGGGAAGAAACTGTCCCTGAATCTGGAGGTGTGCGTTTTCACACCTGTACCTATGGCCTGAATGGAGAGGGGCGAAGAGGGAGTGGCCAGGCATACAGAGATACAATTTAATCAGAGGGACAGCGAGACTGGTCGGAAAACTAGGAAGGGGGAGGGATGGAGAGAGAGCAAAAGCAAGGGTTACGAAGTTAGAAAAATCAATATTCATACCGCTGGGTTACAAGCTGTGCAAGCTAAATATGAGGCACTGTTCCTGCAAGTGCTGCCTGTCCCGCTGAGTTACTCCAGCATTTTTGTGTCAATCGACACAACTGTGGGTGCCCCTCGCAATTTGGTCTTTGCATTATCCTATCTATGATCGTTAACTTAAAATAATTCATAATTTATTATATTTGTTGTGCTGTTTCATCCAATGCACATACATTATTGTGGTTCATATCTGGGTGCATATGACAAAGAAATATTCTTGAGGTCTACGAACCTGTTTGGCCATTTGATTCAGTTTCCTGGCATCTTTCTTTTCCTCTTTTCGCTTCTCGATCTCTTCGAGGATTTCACGTTGCTTCAAAAACAATTAAGAATGTAACAGTGTTACTCAAAAAAACATGGCGAAACTGTTTCAGGCTAAAAGCCTTGTTCACCACCCTATCAGCCTGCAATGCCACTTTATAGAAGTACTTCCAAATCCCACTGCCCTTCATCACTCTCCAGGGCACCACCATTCACTTGGTTAAACCAAAAAAAGCATCACCTCCCATTTATTGGAATTAAACTCCATTAAATGAAAGACAATTTCACCCTTCCTTATTTTACCACCAACGTACACAAATGTATGAGAAACCTAGTGTGTAGGGTGAACAGGAAAAACTCATTTACTTTAATGGGGAAGTTTGCAATATTCAGGATTTAGTTTAGTTTAGAGATACAGCATGGAAACAGGCCCTTTGGCCCACCCGAGACCGCACCGACCAGCGATACCCGCACATGGTGGCGCAGAGGTAGAGTTGCTGCCTTACAGCGAATGCAGCGCCGGAGACCCGGGTTCAATCCTAACCACGGGTGCTGTCGGGATGGAGTTTGTATGTTCTCCCCGTGACCTGGGTCCCCGTGGGTTTTCTCAGAGATCTTCGGTTTCCTCCAACATTTAAAGATGTACAGGTTTGTAGGTTAATTGGCTTGGTAAATGTATAAACTGTCCCTAGTGAGTGTGTAGGAGAGTGTTAAGGGCCTGTTCCACTTGGACGACCTAATCCACGAGTTTAGAAGACCCTGGACGAGTTGAAGAAAATGTTAAGGTCGTGTTGACTCGCCGAAGCAAAAGACCTTCTACGACTATGTCTACGACCTCAGTCTTCCACACATAAGACCAACTACGACTAGCTACGAGTGGAAATTGATCACATGATAAAATTATGTCATGGTTGCATTTATTTTCTCGGGCCAGTTACCAACCTACGACTACCATCACAACCTAACTACAACCTAACTACGAGTAAAAAGTATCAATTTTTTCCATGCCGACCTTTTTTTTTTGCTCGTGGACATTTTTTATCAGGCTGGAAAAAACACCGTGACCTACTTGAGGCCACGAGTACATGGAAACCACTCACGAGCATGAGGAAGAGTTACGAAGACCTCCTACGACCTCGTGGCGACCATGCTGCGAGTACGAGTCAAGGGCAAACTCGGCAGAGGTCGCCAATTAGGTCGTGAAAGTGCGACAGGGGTTTTGTGTGCGGGGATTGCAGGTCGGCGCCAACCCGGCAGCAACTCTACCGCTAGGCCACCGTGACCGCCCTGTGCCCTGTACTTGATTGGCAAAACCTGGGTAAAAGACTGGGTAAAAGTGCATTCAACCCATCTATTCTCGTGATTATATACACCGGCTTGTACTCGCTAGAATTTAGAAGATTGAGGGAGGGTCTTATAAAAACTTACAACATTCTTAAGGGGTTGGACAGGCTAGATGCAGGAAGATTGTTCCCGATGTTGGGGAAGTCCAGGACAAGGGGTCACAGTTTAAGGATAAGGGGGAAATCTTTTAAAACCGAGATGAGAAAAACATTTTTCACACAGATAGTGGTGAATCTCTGGAATTCTCTGCCACAGAGGGTAGTTGAGGCCAGTTCATTGGCTATATTTAAGAGGGAGCTAGATGTGGCCCTTATGGCTAAAGGGATCAGGGGGTATGGAGAGAAGGCAGGTACAGGATACTGAGTTGGATGATCAGCCATGATCATATAGAATGTCGGTGCACGCTCGGAGGGCCGAATGGCCTACTCCTGCACCTATTTTCTATGTTTCTATGTTTCTACCGCTATGAGATCACCCCTCATCCTCCTGCGTTCCAAGAATAAAGTTTTAGCAGATACGATAGTGGCGCGTAGAAGTGCAAAGAATAGAGGGATATGGATCATGTACTGGCAGATGAGATCAGTTTAACTTAACGTCATATTTGGCACAAACATTGTGTTATTCTGTCCTCTGCTGAATCAGGGAGCCGACCCAAAACGTCGCCCATTCCTTCTCTCCAGAGATGCTGCCTCACCCGCTGAGTTACCCCAGCATTTTGTGTCTACCTGGGGCAAATAACTGAAGGGTCCTATGACTGCATGCTAGGTCGAGCTGGTGGTAGACATGTGGACTTCAAGTCATAGAACGGAAGGCAAAAGATGGAAATAGGTTTTGTAGATATTGGAGGCTATTTCTGAATGTTGAGCAAAGGATAGAGGCAGAAGAAGCAGGTTAAAAGGGGGTAATTAATTTTTTTATGTAGGAAGGAACTGCAGATGTGATACCGAAGAGAGACACAAAAAGCTGGAGTAACTCAGCGGGATAGACAGCATCTCTGGAGAGAAGGAATGGGTGACGTTTCTGGTCTGCACCCTTAATGGCCTGTCCCACTATACGAGTTTACCCAAGAGCTCAAAAAATCAAACTCGTGGTAAGTACGTAGAATGTACGTAGCGGGTACGTCTCTTAGCGGCTCGTAACGCCTAATGGCAGGTGCTTGGGAAATGAGGTAAGCTCGTGAAGTTTTTCCAGCACTGTGTAAAATGTCCACGAGAGCCCCGAGTACCTACGAACGGCTATTACCGTAATTCTCCGAGTTCAAATCAGGGGAAACTCGGGAAAATTCTTGAATTACCTCGTGCAGTGGGACAGGCCCTTTATTCAGACACGGGAAATGTAGCTGATGACGAGAAATTCCTGGCAATACCGTGCAGCAGAGTGAGATGCATCAGTTGTATAGCGCTCTGGTGAGACCACATCTAGAGTATTGTGTACAGTTTTGGTCTCCTAATTTGAGGAAGGACATCCATGTGATTGAGGCAGTGCAGCGTAGGTTCACAAAATTGATCCCTGGGATGGCGGGACTGTCATATGAGGAAAGATTGAAAAGACTAGGCTTGTATTCACTGGAGTTTAGAAGGATGAGGGGGCATTTTTATAGAAACATATAAAATTATAAAAGGACTGGACAAGCGAGATGCAGGAAAAATGTTCCCAATGTTGGGCGAGTCCAGAACCAGGGGCCACAGTCTTAGAATAAAGGGGAGGTAATTTAAGACTGAGGTGAGAAAAAACTTTTTCACCCAGAGAGTTGTGAATTTATGGAATTCCCGGCCACAGAGGGCAGTGGAGGCCAAATCACTGGATGGATTGCTCTAGGGGCTAGTGGAGTCAAGGGATATGGGGAGAAGGCAGGCACGGGTTATTGATTGGGGACGATCAGCCATGATCACAATGAATGGCGGTGCTGGCTCTAAGGGCCGAATGGCCTCCTCCTGCACCTATTTTCTATTTCTAAGTAATAGCAGAGGTCGGACCCACCATTTTCTCTTCGTGTTTCTTTATCTCCTCCATCCTGCTTTGTTGCTCCAGTGCGCGGCGCTGTTGCTGCTCTTGCTGGTTCTTCAGCATCTCCTCATAAAACGACTTGGAGGGAGGAATGTTGTTTTCACTGAGAAATGACTGTACGTATTCCGCCAGGAGATATATCATCACCTGCCACGAGAGAGAGAGAGACCATAATACAGGATTGCACGACACAGGTAGTTAAAGCCCTGTCCCACGGTACGAGTTCATTCCAAGAGCTCTCCCGAGTTTGCCCTGATTCGAACTCGGAGATTTACGGTAATGGCCACTCGTCGGTACTCGGGGCTCTCATGGACATTTTTCAACATGTTGAAAAATCTTCACGAGTCTTCCCGAGCTTACCTGCCATAAGCGAGTCTTCCCGAGTACCTGCCATTAGCGTTACGAGCCGCTAAGAGACGTCCCCGAGTTCCGACGTGCCCGCTATGTTCATTCTCCGTGCTTACCACGAGTTTGATTTTTTGTTAACTCGGGAGAGCTCTTGGAATGAACTCGAACCGTGGGACAGGGCTATTATGCTGCGACGTGTGTTTCCATGAGGCAATTTGGATACAACACTGTTTGCATTATGTGAGCCAAATTGGTTACAATGCCATTTCAATTGGGAACTAGAAAACCAGTGGAAACTTACTTCGGAAACTGACCAGCAGAAAAAAAAGCTGTCTTGGAGAAAAAAAACATATGCAGAAAAAGAAAACGGTTTCCATGTAACCTCCTTGCAGTAATTAGGCACCATTGGCTCCTAGGAACACAGTCTATCGTGTTCACTGCGGGTGGCCGTTGAAATTGGCAACTAATCACTTCTATTGAAACTGGTGCACTGATTATTAAACAATGTAACACACAGCCTTTAGTATTTTTTTCGCTTGCAGTGACAATAATAAACTTGCAGCTAGTAAAAAGACTTCGAAAGCAGAAAAACGCTTTTATGTCAAGTCTGAAACTCATTTGCACCCATTGCCAAGTGTTTTTATAGGTTAATTTTCTATGACACAAGGTTTCTTCGAAATGTAAATATCATGTTATAGCAGTATTACTTGTAACGATCTACCTCATGGGTGACCCTCGGACTTTCCTTGATCGGAATTTGCTGGCTTTACCTTGCACTAAACGTTATTCCCTCATCATGTATCTACACACTGCAAATGGCTCGATGGTAATCATGTATTGTCTTTCCGCTGACTGGTTAGCACGCAACAACAGCTTTTCACTGTACCTCAGCACACGTGACAATTAACTAAACTGGAACTGGCCTTAGCGGTGACCCCCAGAATGCTGGAGTAACTCAGCGAGACAGGCAGCATCTCTGGAGAGACGGAATGGGCGACAGGCAGCATCTCTGGAGAGAAAGAAGGGTCTCGACCCGAAACGTCACCCATTCCTTCTCTCCAGAGATGTCCCGCTGAGTTACTCCAGCACTTTGTGTCTACCTTCGATTTCAACCAGCATCTGCAGTTCTTTCCTGCACAATAGCTGTGACCCCCCCCCCTGGTTTTGTTAAAATGGATGCCACTAAGCACAGGCAGACTTTGGCTGTTGGCTCTTTTCTCCATGACACCCGTGAGAAGCAGTAATGTGCCAAAGTGTTACCAAATATTAACCAAGGAATCTCTTAACTATCCTGCATAACAGTCTGTCCCGATTTGACCTTGTATTAGCGGAGAAAATGTGTCAGGCAGATATGTGGTCCTGGCCTTCGTGTCCATGGGGTTACTCTTTTCCAACCCTGCACGGAGTTTGTACGTTCTCCCCGTGACCTGTGAGATCTCTTGTTTACTCTGAGATCTTCGGTTTCCTCCCACACTCCAAAGACGTACATGTTTGTAGGTTGATTGGCTTGGTATGAATGCACATTCTCCCTAGTGTGTGTAGGACAGCGTTAATGTGCGGGGATCGCTAGTTTGGTGGGCCGAAGAGCCCGTTTCCGCGCTGTGTATATCTAAATTTAAAAACTACGTAAGCCTCCAATTTCCCATTGTTTATTGTATGAAGAAGATTCACTGGTTTTTATATTTCGTTGTACATGGTTCATGTTACAATGACAATAAAGAAACTATTCTATTCTATTCTTTCTACTGGTAGGTTTGTAAACCATACATGGCGGCATTCAGGGATGCATCACGGCTTGGTTTGGGAACGGCTCCCTCCAAGACCGCAAGAAATTGCAGCGAATTGTGGAGGCAGCCCAGACCATCACACAAACCAACCTCCCTTCCATTGAATCCATTTATACCTCACGCTGCCTCGGCAAGGCCAGCAGCATAATCAAGGACCAGTCGCACCCTGGCCACTCCCTCTTCTCCCCTCTCCCATCAGGTAAAAGGTATAGAAATGTGAAAACGCACACCTCCAGATTCAGGGACAGTTTCATCCCAGCTGTTATCATGCAACTGAACCATCCCACCACAACCAGAGACCAGTGCTGAACTACTATCCACCTCATTGGTGACCCTCGGACGATCTTTGATCGCACTTTACCTTGCACTAAATGTTATTTCTTTATCATGTATCTGTACACTGTAAATGGCTCAATTGTAATCAGTCTTTCCGCTGACTGCATAGGACGCAACAAAAGCTTTTCACTGTACCTCGGTACACGTGACAATAAACAAAACTGAATCTGAACAGCATTGGAATTTCCCATGGTCGATTGGACAAGCAGTTAGACTGGGCAGATATGCAGTCAAATTCAACAGCAGTTGGATAGCGGCCTAATCAGAGTGGTGGTTACTTTGCAAATCTAATTTTCTCACCTCTCCACAGCAAGCTTTGGCTAGAGTCACCAGCTCCGACTGCAACTGGTTCCGCTTTGCATTTGACAGGCCTTTTGCGTTCTTCAGTTCAATTTCTGGAGGTCTGTGGTGATGACAAGAGGAGCAGCAATTAGCATTGGACCGAACAGCAAATAGAGTAGTGTAGGAAGGAACTGCAGATGCTGGTTCAAACTGAAGATCGACACAAAGTGCTGGAGTAACTCAGCGGGACAGGCGGCGTCTCTGGAGAGAAGGAATGGGTGACCCAAAGAAGTTTGAAGAAGGGCCTCGACCCGAAACATCATCCATCCCTTCTCTCCAGAGATGCTGCCTGTCCCGCTGAGTCTTGATTGTGGGTGCTGTCTGTGTGGAGTTTGCATGTTCTTCTTGGATAAAGTGGATGTGGAGAGGATGTTTCCACCAGTGTGAGAGTCTAGGACCAGAGGCAGCTTCAGAATAAGAGGACGTACCTTTAGAAAAAAGCAAAGAAGGAATTTATTTAGTCAGACAGTGGCAAATCTGTGGAATTATTTGCCACTGTTTTTATGTCTGGCTGTGGCAGCTTTGACAGTCCGGAGTCGCCTTCCAGAGGGAAGTGATTCAAAGAGTTTGTGGCCAAGGTGCGGGGGGTCAGAGATGATCTTACCCGCTCGCTTCTTGGCCCTTGCAGTGTACAGTTCATCAATGGAGGGAAGGTTGCAGCCAATAACCTTCTCAGCTGGTCAGGCGATTCGCTGCAGCCTCCAGGTGTCGTGCTTGGTGGCTGAGCCAAACCAGATGGAGATGGTGAGGACAGACTCTATGATGGCCGTGTAGAATTGGACCATCATTGCCTGTGGCAGATTGTGCTTCCTAAGCTGCCGTAGAAAGTACATCCTCTGTTGTGCCTTTTTGACTGTGGAGTTGATGGTAGCCCCCCACTTAAGATCCTTGGAGATGATGGTTCCCAGGAACTTAAAAAACTCCACAGATGTGACTGTGGTGTTGTTGATGGTGAGTGGGGTGAGGGGAGGGGGAGTTCTCCTAAAGTCTACAATCAATTCCACTGTCTTAAGAGCATTGAGCTCCAGGTTGTTGCAATGGCACCAGGATGCCAGCTGTGACACTTCCTGTCTGTAGGGTGATGTTTCGGGTCGAGACCCTTCTGTAGACTCAGAGATCCCAGTTCGGGCTGTATCTCAAAACTAAACAACCAAAACTCAATCGATGGAGGTGGAAAAGCCTTCAACTGTAAGAATCTTGAGCAAAAAACAAACTGCTGGAGGAAGCGGTTCGGACTGTATCTGTGAAAGATGGACAGCGGACATTTTGAGACAGGACCATCCTTCAGCCCAAAGTCGTTTCAGGAAATGTCCCTGTCCATTTCCCACCACAGGTGCTGCCTCAGCCACTGAACTTTTCCAGCAGTTTACTTTTTGCTCAAAATCTGATCAATGTTCCACAAAGACACCCGGTCACTGAAGTTAAACGACACCCACCCACCTAAAAGACTTGTTGCATCAAATTAATAATAGCTCCCATTATATTTCCCATGAGGTTCAATGATGTAATTCTGAGGCTCTAGAAGGCGCTGGCTGGTCAGGCCACATTTGGAGTACTGTGAGCAAATTTGGGCCCCATATCTGAGGAAGGATGTGCTAGCTCTGGAGAGGGTCCAGAGGAGGTTTACAAGAATGATTCCAGGAATGAGTGGGTTAGCATATGATGAACATTTGACAGAAGGTTGAGGGGGGGACCTTATTGAAACTTGGAGAATAATGAAAGGCGTAGATAGAGTGGATGTGGAGAGAATGTTTCCACTGGTGGGAGAGTCTAGGACCAGAGGTCATAGCCTCAGAATTAAAGGCCACTCTTTAGGAAAGGAGGTGAGGAGGAACTTCTTTAGTCAGGGGGTAGTTAATCTGTGGAACTCATTGCAACAGAGGGCCGTGGAGGCCAGTGGATATTTTTAAGACCAAATATTAAGAGATAGACCAATTCTTGATTAGAACAGGTGTCAGGAGTTATGGAGAAGGCAGGACAATGGGGTTGATAGGGAGAGGTAGATCCGCCTTGATTGAATGGAGGAGTAGACTTGATGGGCCGAGTGGCTTAATTCTACTCCTATGCCTTATGAACATAGTCTAATTGCTTTGGCTTGCTTAGAAACATAGAAACATAGAAAATAGGTGCAGGAGGAGGCCATTCGGCCCTTCGAGCCAGCACCACCATTCATTGTGATCATGGCTGATCATCCCCTATCAATAACCCGTGCCTGCCTTCTCCCCATATCCCTTGACTCCACAAGCCCCTAGAGCTCTATCTAACTCTCTGTCTATCTATGTTAAATCCATCCAGTGACTTGGCCTCCACTGCCCTCTGTGGCAGGGAATTCCATAAATTCACAAGTCTCTGGGTGAAAAAATGTTTTCTCACCTCAGTCTTAAATGACCTCCCCTTTATTCTAAGACTATGGCCCCCTGGTTCTGGACTCGCCCAACATTGGGATCATTTTTCCTGCCTCTAGCTTGTCCAGTCCTTTTATAATTTTATATGTTTCTATACAATCCTCCCTCATTCTTCTAAACTCCAGTGAATACAAGCCTAGTCTTTTCAATCTTTCCTCATATGATAGTCCCGCCATCCCAGGGATCAATCTCGTGACCCAACGCTGCACTGCCTCAATCACAAGGATGTCCTTCCTCAAATTAGGAGACCAAAACTGTACACAATACTCCAGATGTGGTCTCACCAGAGCCCTATACAACTGCTTGTAGAACATACACACACCGTTAAGCACAACCTCCACCAAACTCCAAAAGGAATAAGCAAGTTATGCATTGAAGAGCAGGAACTCACATGTCTGGGTAATTGGGCGGGCAGGTGACATGCAGGTCGACTGCTACGTGGCTCTCTTCAACGTTGAGCAATCCCTGAGGCTGCAGCACAATACAGATTTCAGGAGGACGTTTCACCTGGAACAGAAACAGGCGTTCAGGATCATTAAGGTTCAACGGTTCATTTATTGCCACATACACCAATTGGTGAAGTGAAATTCAAGTTGCCATTGCAGCACATTAATAAGAATACAACATAACATTATAAAGGAATTTAACATAAAACATAAAAACACCCTCCCCCCCCAATGGTTGCCACTGTGAGGGAAGGCACAAAGTCCAGTCCCCATCCCCTTGTCCACCCATAGTCGGGCCTATTGAGGCCTCCGCAGTCGCCGCTACGGGGCCCGATGTTACAGGCCCTTCTCGCTGGGTGATGGTGCTCCGGCGTCGGGAGAACCCTCTCAGCGGTTTGGGACACCTGGAACGGCCGCTTCCTTTTTCGGAGACCGCGGCTTCCGAAGCCGCCCGGCCGCGCTGGACGGATCTCCACCACTGGTGATCTCGCCGAGAGATCCCAGGCTCCCGATGTTAAAGTCAGCGCAGCCCACAGACCCGCAGCTCCACGATGTTTCACCTGCGGTCTCGGCATTCCGGAGCTCCAGCGTGGCGACCCGGGCAAGGCATCGCCCGCTCCGCGATAGCGCTCCAGCGCTGTGCCGCCGCCGAAGCCGTGGTTCTGGCCGGTCCCCTCAGGAAACGCCGCTCCAGACCCATTGGTAGGCCGCAAAGACGGGTCGAAAATGCTGCACGGAGGAAAGCCGCCTCTCCGACCAGGTAGGGACTAGGAAAAGCAGTTTCCCCCTTCTCCCTCCCCCACCCCCCCCCCACATAAAAAAGAATAGACCTCCAAACAAAACACTAAAAATAAAAGAAAGAAGTGAAAAGTCAGACAGCTCGTTCAGCGAGCCCGTTACTTTGTGGGTATTCAGGGCTGCTCGTGACGTGGTGGAAATTCCATCGGTTGGCAAAGAGCTTGAAAGCGTGGCTGGTAAACTGTCTTCCGTTGTCGGTCTGCAAACGGACGGGTGCGCCCAATGTAGAAAAATGGTTCTTTAGCTTTTGAATGACCATTTCTGATGTTGGTTAATAATAAAAGTTTCAAGGCCAAATTAGATACAGGATGGTGTCATAGTTAAGGGCCATAAAGTCGTGATCCCCTCATCGCTACGTGACAAATGCTACAAAGAGGCACACAGCGGTCACCCAGGAACTGATGCCACGCTGGACCACGCACAGAACCTGTTCTACTGGCCTGGGATGGCCAAGTACATACGGGACCGTACAGCCTCCTGCCCCTCTTGCAACAGCCTTGCACCACACCAACAGAGACAGCCCTTACTGCAACAACCTTCACCAGCTCTGCCCTGGACGTTGCTGGCGGCAGACATTTCGAATGGCACGGTAAATGCGATCTTGTCCTGGTTGACTCTGCAAAAGTTCAAAACACCACTTTGCATGTTTGGGCTGATTAAACAGGGCCAGTAATCCATGGGGATGCTTGCAAGGCCATTGGGATAAGCTCTGCTTTCAAAGAGACGTCCGAGACGAGCTCAGTGTCTGATAGAACACATAACTCATGCCATTATGGCATGGATGGATAGTTTGACACAAAATCACCTCACATTCATAGCGATATAATTATTATACTGTACTTTTGATTATTATTGTTTGTATACTCAGTAACATGTGGTTAGATGGGCACTAATGTAGGCTGATGAATCCATGGGGTGGAGTGTAGTATAAGGGATAAACAGACAATTTCAGCTAAAATGTGGAGTTATCAGCTAAATTAGCAGCCCTACATTCCCATAGCCTCTTGAAAACAAGATTCAGGTAACCCAGAATTAAATATGTTTCAAAAGAACTTACTTAATTATGGGCTAATAATGGGAAAAAAGCTTATACTCTAATTTTGGAAAAATGCTCCAATACCAACAATAAAAATGTGGATTTCAAACATGTTCGAAACATTACACTTGGAAGAGATGAGACTCCTCCTAGCAGGCAAAGCAGACCACTTCCAAAAGACGTGGTCTGCATTTATGGAACTATTACAAGCATAAGGTGCAATAGTAAGTTAAATCATAAAGGGTACCAGGATCTGGTAACGTGGGGTATAAAATAAATTTTTAATAAAAACATGGTTGGTAGATCCTTTTTAGTGTAGTTTTGTGTTACAATAGAGCGATTGATTTTCCTTTCTTCTCTTTTTTTTCTTTTCTTTCAAGGGTCTTATTTCCATTCTTTACTTCCTTCTCTAATTCCTTCCCTAAGGGGCTTTCTTCTTCTAACACTTTCCTGCACCTTCACGATTCTTGCTTACTTTCCTTACTTCTTTTATTTCTATCATTTTTAAAGCTCAAATAATGAAGTGGTACAACATAATGTAATAAGATATATGTGATGTGTATTAATGTAATTTACTGTACTGCTAATAAAATAAAATTAAAAAAAAAAAAAAGAAAACAAGATTCAGATGCGTTATCTCCTAGAATTGGTCTTGCGCCTGTCCAAGTGTGGGGACTTGCGTTGTCTGGGAATGCAGCCTTTCCCACCCAGGCCATTCTATGGGGAAGCGTTGGTGAGCTAAACACAACAGCAATAGTTGGGTAGACCACCCGCGGCCCCTGCCGCTCGTAGCGCAGAAACGTTGCAGACAAGGGGGGCTTATGATTGGCTCGGGCAGAGGGGCAGTGGCGCGGTCTGCTCTGATAAGAAATGCCATAAAGGATGGTGTTGGGCGCCCTTTCCATGAGGGAACCTCAGCCTTGGACAGAGTCGAAAACGGTGCCAGGTGATCAACAACGAAACATCCTGTGGCGTCCTCTCTGATGAGTTTGCGAATGCGTACGGGTTTACGTGAGTGTGTGTAGAAACATCCTGCGGCGTGCTCTGCTGTGTACTCAGGATTTGCGAGTACGTTCGGGGATATTCGGGGATACGCGAGTGTATTTGCCTTATTATGAAGCTCTGACCTCTCCACCATCGAAGGGATCTATCGCAGTCGCTGCCTCAAAAAGGCTGCCAACATCATCAAAGACCCACACCATCCTGGCCACACACTCATCTCTCCATTGCCATCAGGAAGAAGGTACAAGAACGTAAAATCTGGAACATCCAGGTTCAGGAATAGCTGCTTCCCCACAGCCATCAGGCTATTAAACTCACCATTAAATAAACTCTGGGCGACAGGTGGCGCAATGGGCTAAGTGTTCGGCTGGCGACCGGAAGGTAGCCGGTTTGAATCCCGCTTGGAGAGCATACTGTCGTTGTGTCCTTGGGCAGGACACCTCACCCACCTTTGCCTGTGTGTGAATGTGTGTGAGTGATTGGTGGTGGTCGGAGGGGCCGTAGGCGCAGATTAGCAGCCACGCTTCCGTCAGTCTGCCCCAGGGCAGCTGTGGCTACAGAAGTAGCTCACCACCACCGAGTGTGACTTAGGAGTGAATGAATAATGCGATGTAAAAAGCGCCTTGAGTATCTAGAAAGGCGCTATATAAATCCCATCCATTAAACTCTGAACAATAACAGCCTATTGCACTTTATCTGTTTATTTAAGGTGTATATATATGCCCTGTGGGATATAGACACACTGAACTTTTATCTCCTATTCTGTATTATGTTTACATATTCTGTTGTGCTGCAACAAGCAAGAATTTCATTGTCTAATCTGGGGCACAGGACAATAAAACTCTCTTGACTTGACTAGTGTAATCAATTATTGAGTGAATCAAACTCTGATAACTGATATATCGAACATAACAGTCCATCATCAGATTTCCCACCCCTGACTCCATCTGTATTGCACGCTGCCTCAGAAAAGCGGCCAACACAATCAAAGACTTGTCCCACCCCAGTCATTCCTCCATTTCTCTGCTCCTGCACATTAGAAAGCACAGAAGCTTAGAAGCACGCACCACTAGGTTCAGGAACAGCTTCCTACTCTCTGTTATTAAGCTTCTGAACGGTCCTTCCATAAGCTTGGGCAGCGATTCCCAAAGTTTTGATAGCCAATGTACCCCTTCGTAAATTTCTGTAAGCATCTTGTACCCCTCGTTAAAAACAATTCGTATTTCATGGTACAATAAAACATATACTATTTAATTTAATAATATGACAAAATATTACACGGTTGCACTAATTATTTTTTTTTTAAAATAATTTTATTTATTAGAAGTAGTGTACATTACAATAATAAGCCAAAAATAACATAATACATTTCCTGTACCACTTCATATTTTAAACTTTAAAAAGAAGAAAAGTAAAGAAAGTGAGATAGGATAGTAATAGTGTGAAAGAGTGATCAAAAGAGACCCTTAGACACGAAAAATTCAAAAAAAAGTTAAGAAATAAGCCATAGAAAAAGAAAAAGAGAAAAAGAAAACAGAAGATGTATTAAAAGTAAAAAAAAGAGATAAAAGGGATATACCAACTTCGTATTTTTCCTCCCCCCTCACCAATTCTTTTCAGAATTCTGTAGCACCTTATACGTAGTAAGCCGATAAATGGAGACCAAATCTTTTGGAAATGGTCTGGTTTGGCTGCTAGAAGGAATCTCATATCTTCCAGGTGTAGCATTTCGGACATATTTGCAATCCACATATTTATTGTTGGGGCGTTTTTCCAGAATTTAAGTATGAGTTTTTTCCCCATTATTAAACCGTAATTAAGTAGGTTCTTTTGGGACGCAGTTAGCTCAGGGCTGCCTTCCATTCTTCCAAAAATAATCAATTCTGCATTCGGTATCAGGTTTATTTTAAATAATTTTGTGAAAATTTCAAAAATTTAATTCCAAAATTTTTGGATTTTTATACAAAAAACAAAGGAATGCGCTATAGTTGCTTCTTGTTATCATGAAATTTAATTATCAAGCAAGCAAAGAAAAAGACGGCAATCATGTATTTTTACAGAGGTGGCGGCTCGGCACCAACTCGCCCTGACTCTCCCACAGCTCTGGGCCTTCACACACACAACCCCACTCACCCACCCACTCACCCACTCACACACACACCCACACACTCACTCACCCACACACTCACACACACTCACCCACCCACACACACTCACCCACTCACTCATTCATTCACCCACTCACTCACTCACCCACCACTCACTCACCCACACCCCCACCACACACATTCACTCACCCACCCACACACATTCACCCACTCATTCACCCACACACCCATCCACTCATTCACCCACTCCCACCCACACACACTCACCCACCTCCCTCACCCACTCATTCACCACACCACCCACCCCCCCCCACCCACCACCCACCCACTCACTCACCCACCCACTCACCCACAAACTCATCCGCCCACTCACCCACCCACTCATTCACCCACTCACCCACACACACTCACCCACACACCCACTCACCACCCACCATTCACCCACACTCACCACCCACACACTCACCCACACACCCACTCACACACTCACACACACACACTCACACACACCTCACCCACCCACTCACCCACCCACCCTCACCCACTCAATTCACCCACACATTCACTCACCCATCCACCCACCCACCCACTCACTCACTCACACCCACCCACTCACTCCCACTAACCCCTGCAATGGAC
>NC_073385.1:66231963-66376963 GCF_028641065.1 Leucoraja erinaceus
AGCCAGCACCAAAGATTGCTCCTCTAGTATCTTTGGCCAGCACCACCATTCAATATGATCATGGCTGATCATCCAAAATCGGTAGGAAAGAACTGCAGATGCTGGTTTAAATACAAGATACAAGATAGATTTATTCATCACATGTGCCAGATGGCACAGTGAAATGAAATTCCCATACAACCATACAATAAAAAAAAAGGGACACAACACACTATAGGGTTTGACATAAAACATTCCCACACAGCAGAATCAAAGTTCCCCACTGTGTGAAGGCACAAAGTCAGTCTCTTCCTCCATTGTTCCCCGTGGTCAGGGCCTCCCCGTGCCCTCCGCAGTTGCCGCTACGGGCGGCCCGATGTTCAGGACCGCTCGCTGGGGTGTTGTAAGTCCGACGTCGGGGCTGCGGGACGAAGGTAGACACAAAATGCTGGAGTAGCTCAGCGGGACAGGCAGCATCTCTGGTCTGAAGAAGGGTCTCGACCCAAAACGTCGCCCATTCCTTCTCTCCAGAGATGCTGCCTGACCCGCTGAGTCACTACAGAATTTTGTGTCTACCATCCAAAATCAGTGCCCAGTTCTGGCTTTTTCCCCTTGATTCCCTTAGCCCTAACAACTATATCTGATAGCCCTGTCCCACGGTGCGAGTTCATTCCAAGAGCTCTCCCGTGTTTAAAGAAAATCAAACTTGTGGTAAGCACAGAGAATGAACGTAGCGGGTACGTCAGAGCTCGGGGACGTCTCTTAGCGCTAACGGCAGGTACTCGGGAAGACTCGCTAACGGCAGGTAAGCACGGGAAGACTCGTGAAGATTTTTCAACATGATGAAAAATGTCCACGAGAGCCCCGAGTACCGACGAGTGGCCATTACCGTAAATCTCCAAATTTGAAATCGGGGCAAACTCAGGTGTACTCTTGGAATGAACTCGTACCATGGGACTGGGATTTTACTCTCTCTTGAAAGTTGCTGTAGTTCCCAAAACGGAACAATGAGATTCTCACTTGCAGTGCCGTAGCAAGCCTGTAAACACAATACATAATATATAATAAGCAAAAACAAAAACAATAAATTCATAACCCCGGTGGCAGTAAACAAAAATACAAAGTCTATAATGCAACCAAGTAAAAGATTGAACTGCGTGAAGCATCAACCATTTATTTACATGTCATAATTTTTTTTTAAACTTTCCACATTTTCATCAATTCCTGCCACTCACACACACACACACACACACACACCAGGAACAAAATGAGATGCCAGTTAACTGTCAACCCATTGGGAGGTGGGAGAAAACCAGAGCACTTGGTCACAGGAGAACATCTAAACACCGCACTGGTTTACAACAATGATTCCAGGAATGAGTGGGTTAACATGATGAGTGTTTGACAGCACTGGGTCTCTACTCGCTGGAGTTTAGAAGGTTGAGGGAGGACCTCATTGAAACTTACGGAATAATGAAAGGCGTAGATAGAGTGGATGTGGAAAGGATGTTTCCACTGGTGGGAGAGTCACGGACCGGAGGTCACAGCCTCAGAATTAAAGGGCGCTCTTTAGGAAAGAAGGTGAGGAGGAACTTCTTTAGTTAGAGGGTAGTTAATCTGTGGAACTCATTGCCACACAGGGCTGTGGAGGCCAAGTCAGTGGATATTTTTAAGGCAGAGATAGACAAATTCTTGATTAGAACGGGTGTCAAGGGTTATGGGGAGAAGGCAGGAAAATTAGATTTGGAGGCAGAGATCAGCCATGATTGAATGGCGGAGTAGACTCGATGGGCCGAATGGCCTAATTCTACTCCTATAACGTGTGAACGTGATATGGGGAGAGGTTGGATAGGCTGGGTTTGTTTGGGGAGTAGGCAGGAAAATGGAATTAAAGGTTTCAAAGGTCTTTTATTGTCACATGTACCAATTAAGGTACAGTGATATGCGAATTACCATACAGCCATACGAAACAAAAAAGCAACAAGCCACACAACTACATAAAAGTTAACATAAATATCCACCACAGTGGATTCCCCACATTCCTCACTGTAATGGAAGGCAAAATAGTCCAACCTGTTTCCTCTTTATTCTCCCACGGTCGGGGCAGTGGAACCATCCTTCTGGGCAATCAAAGTTCCCAAAGATGGCAGTCGAAGCACCCGCATCGGGGGTGATCGAAACTCCCCCGTCAGGACGATCGAAACTCCCGAGTCGTGGTGGTCAAAACTCCTACAGCTAGGAGTTCCCGAAGTTGGTCTCTGACAAGAGACCGCGGGTTCCATGATGTTAGGTCCGCAAGCACCCACAGTTGGAGCTCCGAGGATAACCCCGGCAAAGGGATAGCGAGCTCTGCGATGGTAAGTTTGCAGACGACCACGGTGGAGCTCTCAAGGTCAGTCTCCAGCAAAGGCCGCCAACTCCACGATGCTAGGCCGCAGTGCGGACGGAGATACGGTACAGCAAAAAATTGCATCTCCGTCGAGGTAAGGGATTATGAAACGTTTCCCCTTCCCCCCCCTCCAACAAGCTAAAGAACACTAAAAACATACATTTAACACATACAATTAAAACACAGAAGGAAAGGACAGACAGACTGTTGGCAAGGCAGCCATTGCTGGTGTCACCCGGTGGGAGGTCGGGATTCGGAGGCAGAGATCAACACTGCTCCACCGTTGTAGTCCTCTTCCATAGCCAGGGTGAGGTCATACGCAAACTGGAGGAACAGCACCTCATATTCTGCTTTCGTAGCTTACAAACTAAAAGTATGAATTCTCTAATTGAATTCCCTAATTTTAGGTAATTAACCTACACACAGCTCATCCCCTTCTCTCCCACCCCTCACTTGTGCCCCACCTGGATAAGGCAGAGATAGACAAATTCTTGATTAGAACGGGTGTCAAGGGTTATGGGGAGAAGGGGATTAGGAGGCAGAGATCAGCCATGATTGAATAGCAGAGTAGACACGATGGGCCGGGTGGATTGGATTATAATGGAGAGAGAGGACTGCTCCCCTTGTAATATTGGAGCGATCCTCCTCTCACCAATGAACTTGAATAACACAAAATACAATACAAATCCAATTATACCCCTGTAGTACAATTAGAACCTGGAAACAAATAAAACATAACTTAAAATTAAGAAATCTATCTCTGTTACCTCCAATAGCTAATAATCCGACGTTTAAACCCTCTATTATAGATAAATCATTTACACAATGGGACATAATAGGAATTAAAACGCTTGGAGATTTGTACGAAAATGGAAAATTATTATCATTCCAACAATTACAAATAAAATATAATCTGTGAAATAATCATTACTTTGAATATCTTCACATATCTGACTACCTGAAAAACTATACACAAGATTACTATAAGACGCCACCAGATTTACTGGACGAAGCAATGAAGACAAAGGCTGAATCAGCAAACTTAATATCATACTTGTATAACATTATTTTAAATATAGAAATACCTTCAACCGACGGTATTAGAAGAGACTGGGAACAAGAACTAGCTATAAAAATTTCAAAAGAGAGCTGGGATAAACATTTACAATATATGCATAAATGCTCGATTAACGTTCTAACGACACATTCTAATACAATTCAAAATCTTACATAGATTATACTATTCAAAAACCGAAATAAGTAAACTTTTTCCTAATGTTTCACCCATTTGTGATACATGCCAGTCTCAAGAAGCTACCATAGAGCACTCATTTGTTTTTTGTATAAAAACTTTGGACAGGAATTTTTGAAATCTTTACAAAATTATTAAAAATAAAACTGATACCAAAACCTGAATGGATTATCTTTGGAACAATGGAAGGTAGCCCTGAACTAAATGTGTTTCAAATGAATCTATTTAATTATGGGATAATAATGGGAAAAAAAGCTTATACTTGAATTCTGGAAGAACGCTCCTATACCAACATTAAATATGTGGATTTCAAATACGTTTGAAACATTACACCTGGAAGATATGAGACGACTCCTTGCAAGCAAATCAGACCACTTCCAAAAGACGTGGTCTGCATTTATCGACTTGCTACAAGTATAAGGTGCATCAGTACTTCAAAAAAGAAATGGTGCCAGGATCTGGTAAAGGGGGATGAAAAATATGATATACCCTTTTGCGCGGTTTTTAAGAATAGAGCTTGGGGTTTTTTCCCTTTTCCTCCTTTCTTTTCTAGGGTCTATTTCTTAATTCTTTTCTCTAACCAATGGGTCTGTTTTTTTTCTCATTGATCACTTTTTCACGAACACAAGTTTCTTTCTCTCACCTTCTCTACTTTCTTTATCTATACCTTTGCTTAAAGCTTAAAAAGTGAAGGAGTACAATAAATGTAATAAGATATATCTGGCTTGTACTATTGTAATTTACTGTACTAATAAAACATTTTTTTTAAAATGACTCGATGGGCCGAATGGCCTAATTCTGCTCCTATAACCTGTGAACTTGCACCCAAGGTCAGGACAGAACCTGGGTTCCTGTTACCAGGAAGCGGCTCGATTAGCTGTGCCATGGTGCTGCCGTTTTGTGCGGTAGGATAAACATAGAAACATAGAAATTAGGTGCAGGAGTAGGCCATTCGGCCCTTCGAGCCTGCACCGCCATTCAATATGATCATGGCTGATCATCCAACTCTGTATCCCGTACCTGCCTTCTCTCCATACACTCTGATCCCCTTAGCCACAATAATAATAATAATAATAATAATATTTATTTATATAGCACTTTTCAACAAAACCAGTATTTGAACCAAAGTGCTTTACAGAGATTGATTAAATTAATTGAACAGATCAATGCAATAAATCCATACAAATCAAAAAAAGAGAAAAAAGAGAATAAGAAAAAAGACACAGAAACAGTACACTATAGAAATCAACATGAAACGTCCCCCCACAGCAGAATTCACTGTGAGGGAAGGCACCAAAAATAACCAGTTCTCCCCCTCATAGTCCACCCGAGGTCGGGGCCTATATCTGGCCTCCTCAGCCAGCCCGGTGTCTTCAGGCCCTCTTGCCGTGAAGCTGGACCATCGGCGTAATGTCCATCAAGGACTGAAGCGGCCGCTTCCCGACGCGAAGACATAGACCAATTACAGGCCGCGCCGGCGCCGCCGAACCTCCGACTCTGATCTCGGATCCCAGGCCTGCGGTGCTCGGCCAGTGCCCCGGAGCTTACCGCAAGGCCCCGCAAGGCATCGCCCGCTCCTTGTAGGTTCCCAGCATCTACACCGCCGTCGAAGCTGCAGTCCCCGCAGGAAACGCCGCTCCAGTGCTCCAGTTCGTTCGTAGGCCGCACAGAGAGGACGAAGATGCGGTTCTCTACCAGGTAGGACTGGGGTTAAAAATAATTTCCCCTTCCCCTCCCCCACCCACCACATAAAAGAAGACCTCCCTTAAAAATAAATAAGGGTGAAAGGACCTGCAGGAGGAACAAGGCGCATCACCCCCGCAGTCCGCCACAAGTGCCATATCTAACTCCCGCTTAAATATAGCCAATGAACTGGCCTCGACTACCCTCTGTGGCAGAGAGTTCCAGAGATTCACCACTCTCTGTGTGAAAAAAGTTCTTCTCATCTCGGTTTTAAAGGATTTCCCCCTTATCCTTAAGCTGTGACCCCTTGTCCTGGACTTCCCCAACATCGGGAACCATCTTCCTGCATCTAGCCTGTCCAACCCCTTAAGAATTTTGTAAGTTTCTATAAGATCCCCTCTCAATCTCCTAAATTCTAGTGAGTATAAACCAAGTCTATCCAGTCTTTCTTCATAAGACAGTCCCGACATCCCAGAAATCAGTCTGGTGAACCTTCTCTGCACTCCCTCTATGGCAATAATGTCCTTCCTCAGATTTGGAGACCAAAGCTGTACGCAATACTCCAGGTGTGGTCTCACCAAGACCCTGTACAACTGCAGTAGAACCTCCCTGCTCCTATACTCAAATCCTTTTGCTATGAAAGCTAACATACCATTCGCTTTCTTCACTGCCTGCTGCACCTGCATGCCTACTTTCAATGACTGGCTAATTGTGGTATTAAGGAACGGACTGAGAATAGATCTGGCAGCCCAAAATTGGACATCCATGAAATGTTGCGAATCAGTAGTGACATCAGAAATGCACATCACCGCAATCTATCACGAGTTCTGACCTCCCCACTATCGAAGGGGTTTACAGGATTTGCAGCCTCAAAAAGGCAGTCAGCGTCATCAGAGACACACACCACCCTGGCCACACACTCATTTTACCCGGGAAGGAGGGACAGGAGCCCTAAAACTGTAACATCCAGGTTCAGGAACAGCTTCTTCCCTACAGCCTTCACGATATTAAACACTACAACCTCCATAAAAGCTCTGAACTACATAGACTAGGGGGCATTAGTTTTGTCTTTTTGCACTAATATTGTGGGGATCATGTCAGAAGCCTCCTGACACGGAAACGACGACAATTCAATTCAATTCAATATTTATTCTATTGTCATTTGAACGTCAGTGAGGCTCAATCGAAACTCTGTTTCTACAGCCATACAAACAAAACAATTCCTACAAGACACACAAACAATTCAATTCACACAAACATCCATCACAGTGAATCTCCTCCTCACTGTGATGGAAGGCAAAGTATTTTCTCTCCCCTGCACCATTTCTCTCCCGATGTTGAAGCCCCAGGCGGGCGATGGTAAGTCCCACGGCCATTTAAGGCCGCGCCGGGCGATGTACAGCCCCGCTCCGGGTCGTTCCAACCCCGCGACACGGGCTGGAGATGTTGCGTTGCGGGAGCTCCGGAAAGCGGTCTCCAACCTGGACCCGCGAGCTCCCGATGTCACAGTCCATGCATTCTGTGATGCGTCGGGTGACCAATTCTGTCAACATGTTGGACGATGACGGAAGTCAACAGCAAGCTATGCGTCGTCTGACACACGACTCAACAAACTATTATTGTTTGTTTTTATGTGTATGTGTGTGTATAAATATATACGTAGGTGGATAGGGTGGTTAAGAAGGCGTAACGTATGCTTGCCTTCATTGCTGGGGGCATTAAATGTAAGAGTCAGGAAGTCATGAAGCAGTTCTGTAGGACTTGGGTTAGGCTACATTTGGAGTATTACATGCAGTTCTGGTCGCCCCATTACTTGAAAGATATGGAGGGGGTGCAGAGGCGGTTTACCAGAATGTCACAGGGAGAGGTTGGACAGACTTGGATAGTTTTCACTGTAACATCAGAGATTGAGGGAGACTTGATCGAAGTACATATATAAATCAGAATCAGATTATCAGAATCACACTTTATTCGCAAGGCAGCCATCTCACCGGCGCCCCTGGTGGTCTAGCATATATATGAGAGGCAAAGACAGAACTTTTTTCCCAGGGTTGAAATGTCCAACACTAGAGGGCATAGCACTAAGTTGTGAGGGGGAAAGTTTAACGAGGATGTGCGGTGCAAGTTTTTACACAGAGTGCCGGGGGCCTGGAACGCATGGCCAGGAATGGTAATGCAGACAGACACGATAGTGGCATTTAAGAGGTGGAAGTGCACGGAATACAGGGATATGGATCATGAATCACAAGTCACAAGTTATCGCAGTAGAATTAGGCCATTCAGCCCATCGACTCTACTCCGCCATTTAATCACGGCTGATCTCTGCCTCCCAATCCGTTTTTCCTCCCTTCTCCCCATTACCCTTGACACCTGTTCTAAACAAGAGTTTGTCTATCTCTGCCTTATCCAGGCATGCCACAAATGAAGAGGGGGGTGGCAAAATGTGGAAAAGAATGGGAGAGCTGTTTGTACGTTAGTTACCTAAAATGAGAGAATTCAATGTTCATGCTTTGAGGTTATAAGCAGCCCAAGCAGAATATGAGTTGCTGTTCTTCCAGATTGCGCGTGGCCACATCCTGGCAATGGATTTGGCCCAGGACAGAGAGCTCAGTGTAAGAATGGGAAGGGGAGTTAAAATGTTTAGCAACTGGGAGATTGAGCTGGCCTTGGCAGAGTGAACACAAGTGTTTGGTGAGACAAAGGTTTGGCTCCTGGGGACCCGCGGACCAAAGACCGAGGACCCGACCGCAAGGTCCAGCTTGCCTGCCAGAGGCCGTGGGCTCGACCGCTTTGGATCGAAGACTAGGGTCGCCAACTTTCTCACTCCCAAATAAGGGACTAAGGGTCAAAATACTAGACAAATTCCCAATGGCAATTCGTTGACCGACTCGGCCATGGCTGGGTGAATGATGAGTTGTCCCGGGTGCTGGACTGCACACAAAGCCCAGCCGGCGGGCCAGCTGAGGAGTTTTGGCCCGGGCCGCGCGACATCGTGTGCAAAGTCCGGCGCCCCATCTAACTCATGATCCGATGATCGGCCGTGAGAAGGAGGGGTGGTGGTGTCGGCGTTAAGCGAAGGTCCGAAGGTCAGACAGCTGGCCAGGCTGCCGACTGACCGGGCCACGGGCGAGGCGCTGCTGCTGCACTCCATGGGCTGCACTACGTCGGGACGGGCGAGGCGGGGCCGGACGCAGCACTCCGACCCGAGTAGTAGCGGTCAAAGGCGGTCCCATATGGGACAAACCAATTTAGCCCAATATGTCCCGGCTACCACGGGACAGTTGGCAAACCTATCAAAGACCCACGACGCAGAACCTACCCACAAGTCCCGGCTCGCCCGCCTAGACTGGAAGGAGATGGACTGACGGCAGGGGAAGCAGACCAGCGAAGGACGGGAGAGCTCTGCCTGGGGCTCGGCTGGACCGGGCGCCACTCCAAGAGGCTGAGCACATGGCCTACAGCGGTGGAGCATCACGGCTAGGCTTGGCCAGACTGGCCCTGCAACACTGCCAGGACAACAGACATTCAGATCAAGATGCCTGCACTTACAACAAATGGGACTTGATCATTGTACCAGACTGGCGACTCTGTACACTATCTCAGCCTACTACTCCTATACACTTGTACTGTATCTGAGATGCTTATGTAAGATGTATCTGAGTGCTTATGTATAGTGATACGTGTACTGAACTGTATACGAAAATGAATTCCACTGTCCCTCAGTACAGGTGACAAATAAAGTACCAGACCACACCAAACTGAAGCGTAGTCTACACTTTGTATAGCAATGTAGCAGACGCTTTGGACAAAGGTCAGAGATGAAAAGACAATAAGTGGGAGATAAGGATAGGAGTACAAATTGTGAAGCCAGAGGGCGGGATGGGGGTTGTGGGGGGTATGTGGGCAGGGGAGGAGGGAGGGTGTGGGTGGGGGTTTGTAGGGGGAGCGGGAGTATGTGCAGGGCGAGTGGGGTGTTAGGGAAGGGGTGTGTGGGCGGTGGGGTTGTGGTTGGGGCGGGGGAGGAGAGAGCTCGGAGAAAAGATGGGGGCTGTGGGGGAGAGGGGAGTATCACGGGGGAGGGGGGCAGAAGCCAGCGAGGGGGACCAGAGGGGAAGAGGCTGGAGCTGGCGGTGTGATGGGGACTCACAGCGGGCGCTGGTCACGTTATCCTCCGCTGGGATCAGAGTCTCCACTTTCCGTCTCCATCTCCTGCGCTGGGCTGGGCTGGGCCACTTCTGGTCCCTCTGAATAGTTGGAAACCTCCTACGGCCATCCTCAGCTCCAGTAAAGACACGATAGCGCAGGAAGGGGCGGACCGTCCCGCGGAGTGACAGGAGAAGAGACTAATCCGCACGGCGCTGACTGGCAGGAGAGGAGATCAATCTGTGCACACACGGTTTTTAACTATTTACACCTCGCTAACTTTTACAATAGACCACCAATCGGAACAAAACTTGGTGCACAAGCATCAAAGGAGAATGGTGATTGAGCTGGCAAAAAATCGTAGCATTATCGCATACCGTTTTTTGCGCAAATAGAAAGACCACGCAAACCGCAAGAGCACAAGTTTTAGTTATGTATAGATGTAATTATGCTCCTAGAGTTAACACCCCTTAGTCTAGTTCAGTAAAACACTGTCAAGTACTGGACAACTAAATTTTTATTTTATGAAACAATGACAAATTTTCTATACAATACCTAGCCCCACCGCGGGATCAATCCTTGTCTCTGCTTGTCCAAGCCCTTCAGCCTCGTGCAAGCAGATACTTCCAAAAGGTTACGCAGTCCCAAGCGCTCCTCCAGAAGATCGACAACGAACCTCGTGGGGGTTACCTTTTATAGGTCATCGAACCCTGTGGTTGTCCACCAACCCAATTACAAAGCATCGCATTACAATGTTTCTACAGAAGCTTCTGGAAGGAAGTCAATTAATCAAGTAATGCAACATTCTCCACGGGAGTATAAACAATTCAAACAAGGCTTCACACTTAAGCCAATAACAGTAACATAAACACCTTGCAACATCATTAACAGTATTTACAATCCTTCTGCAGCCAGCCTTTCATGCTAATGCAGTTGCAACACCTTTGGGTTTCTCTGCAAAGTACACATACATTTTAACAATTGTGAGGACATCTGGACCTCACCTTATCTGATAGTTCAATCAGGGACCTAGACTTCCTGGCACCAACTTGCAGCTCTCAGCTTTGCACAGAAATCGACCAAACAGGTTTTGCAGATGCCCTGATCCTCCATTTTATATATCTCTATTTTATTGTATTCAAATTTATTATCATTGTCTCAATTTGAGACAACGAAATGAATTTCCCTTACAGGCAGTATCGTTAAAAACAAATCACAAGAAAAATAATAAAAATAAATAATAAATAAATAATAAAACATATTAAAAATAAAATTGAAATTGAATTAAAATTTTTTTAAAAAGCACAAACACATAAAGTCCACAACATAACATAAATGGCACCCAGGTGAGGAAGGCACCATAGTCCAGCCAGCCTCCCCTCCGTGTTCATCCGTGGTCGGGGCCTTCCGAGCACCCGCAGTCGCCGCCCCGGGTGGCCCGATGTTCAGGCCCTCACGCCGGGCTGGTGGAACGCCGACGCCGAACCCCGACGGTGAGCAGCCTCCTCCTCAGCGGCCCGGACCTTCTGATCAGCCGCCTCCCGCTGCCGGAGTCTGCAGCTCCTGAGTCCGCAGGCCGAGCCGGGCAGAGTCGCAGGACCCCGCGTTGTAGTCAGCGCCGCCCGCGTTGGGAGCTCTGCAAACCGCAGCTCCATGATGTCGGTGCAGCAGGTCCGGCACTCCGGGCTCCAGACGGCGACCCCCGGTAAGGCATCGCCAGCCCCGCGATGTTTCAGCGCTGTCCCGCCGCTGCTGGAGCTCCGGTCGATCCCGGCAGGAAAGGCCGCGCCAATCCAGGCAGGTAGGCCGCTGTGGGGGGAGGGGGGGGGGGCGAGGACGCGACTCGAATAATAGTCGCGTCCTCACCAGGAAGCGGCTGAAGTACGGTATCCCCCGCACCGTGCCCTCTTCCCCCACATAAAAACACCAAAAAACACAAAAAAAACACACTTTAACATAACTAAATAAACAAAAAAACAAAAAGATACCGGGCTGTAGGTGGAGGCTGCTGGCACCAGCACCACCGGAAGTACAATACTTCCGTCCCTTATTAATCCTTATTAACCCTTATTAGCCCTTATTAACATAGATGGACGGGTACATGAATAGGAAAGGTTGAAAGGGTATGGGCCAAATGCAGTCAAATGGGACTAATTTAGATGGGGCATCTTGGTCAACATGGATGAGTTGGGCTAAAGGGCCTGTTTTCGTGCTATATGAATCTATCCCTCTGTTCTACAACTCTCCCTTGGGCTCTATGGTTCACCGTGATAGTCCTGCCGTGGTTTTTCCCAAAATACAATGCCTCGCATTTGTCTAATTTAAAGATGGACTTTAAAAGCTTGTATAATTCACTGGGTGAGGCAGCATCTCTGTGAAAAAGAATAGGTGGCGTTTCGGGTCCAGACCCTTCTTCAGACTGAGAGTTGGGAAATGGAAACGAGAGATATAGATGGTGATGTAGAGAGATACAGAACAAATGAATGAAAGATGTGCAAAAAAGTAATGATGATAAAGGAAATAGGCCAGTGTTAGCTGTGTTCTAGGTGAAAACGAGTTACAGACAATGAGACTCAACACGACGACTGAAGTTTGGTGCGTCTTGGGTGGCGGAGGGATGGAGAGGGAGGGAATGCAAGAATTACTTGAAGTTAAAGAAATCAAAATTCATACTGGTTACTCCAGCTTTTTGTGTCAATCTTGAAACCAACATCTGCAGTTCCTTCCTATACATTTACCTAAATTAGATTTCATTAAGCATTTCATGGCTCAGTTGCCCGGCTGATCAACATCCCATGTTCATTCTTGATCTATCTACAATACCACCTATTTTAGTGCCATAGGAAAATGTACTAATCATGTCTTGCACATTCTCAACCAAGTTGCTGATATAGATGACAAATAGCAATAGGCCCAGAACTGATCCCTGGTACACTCTGCTATCCATTCTTCTTTTTCTCTTCATATAGCAGCCACAGAGCTATGTCCTCAGCAATGACTGAGTCTATACTCCGGTAGAAGACCATGGTCACCAATCAGCTGACCTCAGACTCTCGCAATCTACTGATTTCCCACGTGGTAGATGGAGAAGATCTAGTCATGGTGCTGTCTGAAGTCGGGTTTCGGCCCGAAACATTGCCTACCTCCTTCGCTCCATAGATGCTGCAGCACCCGCTGAGTTTCTCCAGCTTTTTTGTGTACGTTCGATTTTCCAGCATCTGCAGTTCCTTCTTAAATAAATGGTGCTCATCAGTGATAGGAGCAGAATTAGGCCATTAGGCCCATCAAGTCTATTCCGCCATTCAATCATGGCTGATCTATCACTCCCTCGAAACCAAGTGTTCCCAACCTGGGGTAAATTTACCCCCAGGGGGTACATTTTGCCTACCCAGGGGGTAAATTTGTTGATTCTGGATTTGTACATTTTTTCTCATTGACTGACTGTGTTTCGTTCTGGTATACCGGTATCTGTTCATCATTAAGTTGTTCATAAATAAGTGAAGTTACATTGTTATGTGGCTATTAAAGTTGTCGGGGAGGGGGGTAAACAGGACGAACAAGGTTGGGAACTCCTGCTCTAAACCCCATTCTCCTGCCTTCTCCCCATAACCCCTGACACCCGTCCTAATCAAGAATCTGTCTATCTCTGCCTTGAAAATATCCTACACAGCCATATGTGGCAATGAATTCCACTGATTCACCCTCCTCTGACTAAAGAATGTCTTACTCATCTCCTTCCTAAAGGAATGTCCTTTAATTCTGAGGCTATGCCCTCTGGTCCCAGACTCTCCCACTAATGGAAACATCCTCTCCACATCCACTCTATCTAGGCCTTTCACTATTCGGTACGTTTCAATGAGGTTTCCCCTCAGCCTTCTAAACTCCAGTGAGTGGAAGTCCAGCGCTTTCAAATGCTCTATTCAGAATCGACTGGGACTACCCTTTGTTCAGCATCAGACGATGAATGTTGCAGGAAATGTATCCCAAAATCTAAAGCAAGCTGCCCTGATGGTCCATATATTTTCCCTTGCAGTCCTTGTGCACCTACTGTTAAAAGCTACCTTAAAGGTAGGCACAGTGGCTCAGTGGTAGTTGCTGCCTTACAGCGAATGCAGCGCTGGAGACCCGGGTTCAATCCTGACTACGGGTGCTGTCTGTACGGAGTTTGCACGTTTTCCCCGTGACCTGCGTTGGTTTTCTCCGAGATCCTCGGTTTCCTCCCACACTCCAAAGACGTACGGGCTTGTAGGTTAATTGGCTTGGGTTTGGCTTGGTATCAGAGTAAATTGTCCCCAGTGTGTGTGGAGTTGTGTTAATGTGCGGGGATCGCTGGTCGGTGCAGACTCAGTGGGCCGTAGGGCCTGTTTCCGCGCTGTATCTCTAAACTAAACTAAACTAAACGAAATGCCGCAGAATGACCGAAAACCAAATCTCAGAAAAGACAATGAGCCATTATACGCTTCAGTGATCACAGAGTGTAGTTTATTGTCACGTGTACCGAGGTACAGTGAAAAGCTTTTGCTGCGTGCCATCCAGTCAGTGGAAAGACAATATGTGATTACAATCGAGCCATTTACAATGTACAGATGCATGATAAGGACTTTAGTACAAGGTAAAGCCAGTAAAGTCCGATCAAAGATAGTCCGAGGGTCACCTATGAGGTAGATAGTAGTTCAGCACTTAGAAAGCAGTGTGAATATTAGATGCTAACCAGGACAACACTGAAAGGGGCATTTAAATGTACATCTCATTGTATGATTGAATGACTTTACTGACAGACTGTGTGGTGGGCACTGTTCTGGCTAGTCCTCCTAACACAGTGCTAGCAACATTGTGCTCCTAGGCCCAGGCCTCATCTTCATAATCAGCCTCAATAGTCAATGGCGATTATGCAACTGCACAGTGAAATTCATTTTGCATAAATTACACATGCGGGTGCCGGCATTACCAATATTATTCAAAGTCTGGTTGGCCCGTGTGCTCGATGTACTGGAGCAGTTCCCACAAACCGATGTCCCTCTCCTCTCCTCGCTGGCCATCTTTGTGTCCCGGTGGGGGGGGCGGGCTCCTGCAGCCTACCTGAAGGAGTTGGACGCATTACCTCAGAAGATATAGGACCCAAATTTGCTCACGGTACTCCAAATGCAGCCTGACCAACGCATTGTAGAGCCTCAGCGTTATAATCTCTGTTTTTGTTTGCCAGTCCTCTTGATATAAATACTAGCATTGAATTTGCCTTCCTTACTACCGATTTGACTTGCAAATTAACTCCCAAGTCCCTTTGCACCTCCGATTTCTGGATTCTCGCTACATTTACTTATTTATTTATCTATGTATTTATTTATTTATTTATTTTAATTAGAAGCCGTGTACAGTAGTATAAACCGCGGAATATGACCAAATACATCTTCCATTTTAATTTTGACAAAATAATAATAATAATAATAATAATAATAATAAGTTTATTTATATAGCACATTTATAGTCAATTTTCATTGACCCCAAAGTGCTTTACATAATTTAAAAATCAGTTCCATACAAAGCATAAAGATGGGTTAACAAAATAATAAAATGCATAAACAGGACACAACATGTAACATAAACATCCACCACAGCATTCATCACTGTTAAATAAGTTAAATAGAAGAAGAGAGAAAGAGCGAGAAAGAGAGAAAGTGAAAGAAATAGTGAATGTGTGAACCCCTAAACTACCAAAGCGTGTAGTCAAAGAGTGAGTAAGTAAAAACTTGCAAAAAAAATAAGAAGACAAAAACGAAAAGTAATTTAAAAAAAAAGACCATTAGGTGTTGATATACCTGCTTCATTTTTCACCTCACCCATCACCCTGTCAATAAATCGGTTTAATCCCGAAGTTGTGTTGCACCCTACTATACTTGTATTGAATCAATGAAAGGAAATCATATCTTTGAAAATTGCTCTGATTTTCCTGCTAAGACTAAGAGTCTCATATCTTCAAGATGTAGCGTCTCAGACATGCTTGTGATCCACATTTTAAGAGTTGGGGATTCTCTCCACATTTAGAAAATAATCGACACCCTTATTCTCATTACCAAAATGCATGACTATGCACTTTACTATAGTGAATTTCATCGGCCACTTCTCTGCCCACTCTCCTAACCTGTCCAAGTCTTTCTGCAGAGCCCTTGCTTCTTTTACAATGCCTGCACCTCCATCCATCCTAGTAACATCCTTTTATGCCCCTGTCCCACTTAGGAAACCTGAACGGAAACCTCTGGAGACTTTGCGCCCCACCCAGGGTTTCCGTGCGGTTCCCGGAGGTTTTTGTCAGTCTCCCTACATGCTTCCACTGCCTGCAACCTCCGGCAACCACCTGCAACCTCCGGGAACGGCACGGAAACCTTTGGTGGGGCGCAAAGTCTCCAGAGGTTTCCGTTCAGGTTTCCTAAGTGGGACAGGGGCATTAGGGAGGGTTCCCAGTCCCACTGACAGACGAGCCTTTGGAGGGGTTCCCGTTCCTGACGTGATTTTGGGCGGTTTCTAGATCCCACCGACCGACAAGCCTTCGGGCATGTTCCTGGTCCCACCAGAGACGGCAACGGGCGAGCCGGGCCTACCAGGCTTGCCAGAGCATCCCGGCCCGCTGGGCTTATTTGGATGGATTGAGGGTCGTCTGATGGAGATGTTGACATTCGCACACAAAGCTCACTCCCTTCCAGGAAGGAAGAGACGCAATCTCAACTGTTCCAGGGTGAGATACTTTCATGTGTTTAAGATGCTGGAAAATCGAAGGTAGACGAAAGTTCTGGAGAAACTCAGCGGGTGCAGCAGCATCCATGGAGCGAAGGAAATAGGCAACGTTTCGGGCTGAAACCCTTCTTCAGACTGATGTAGGGTGGGGAGAAGAAAGGAAAAAGGAAGAGGAGGAGGCTGAGGGAGAGCTGAGAGGGGGAGGAGACAGCAAGGGCTACCGGAAATTGGAGAATCCAATGTTTATGCCGCTAGGGTGCAGACTGCCCAAGTGGAATATGAGGTGCTGCTCCTCCAATTTCCGGTGGTGAGATACTTTCTTATTCGTAGTGTGGTGAAAATCCCGTCACCTCTTTCCCCCAGTTCACCCAAAGACAATATTCACGACAGTGAAATTCTTTTTTAGGAAGCACACAAATGCAGGAGACGGCTTTCAAATGAGCTATGATCCAACTAAATGCAGGAAGTGTTTTGGGTACATAATCAGGTTCCTGTGTTTACTGTTCCATTTCCCGGTGACCCATAGACCGGAGGAGCCCAATTACATGCACTCTGCTGTTAAGATACCGCTGAACTTACTGATCGGTGACTGAGGCAACAAGACGTCAGGCACAATGTTGCTCAAGGGCATGATCTTATTGAAACACTTCAGTGGAACCTTTTGTAGGTCACTAGTGTTGACGCATTCAAAACATTGTGTCTAGATTTGTTCAGCAAAGTTTCCAAAGATACAGTGAACCTAGCCACACACAAAAGAGATGTGGTGACATATTTACTTTTTCAGTTTTAGTTTAGTTTTAGCTTTAGATATGCCGTTTTAGAGATAGATAGTTTAGTTTAGAGATACAGCGTAATATCAGAACTGAACAAGGATGAGGACACAGATGCAGGCTCAGACACAGGGCAGATCAGTCTTCAGAGTTTAATCGGTCCAAGTCGGTACACAGGTAAGCAAAACAGAGGCAACAGTACAATCTAGGAGCAGGCAAAAAACAGAGGTCGAAAAACAGGCAATGGTCGAGGTCACAAGATTTCTAGAGCTGGAACGAGGTGATACCAAGTAGCATACACAACGAACTGGCAATGAGAACTAAAACACAAAGGGCTTAAATACAGACTAGCAGGGGATAACGAGACACAGGTGAAACACATCAGGGCGGGGCCAATAATCACATGAGGGTAAACGACCTGATAGGAAATGGGACCTGAAACAAGAGGAGATGCGAGACACCAAAATAAAACAAGAATGCACACTCTAATACTAAAAAACAATAAGAAACAGAAACTAGATCAAACCCGAGACCTGACAGCGTGGAAACAGGCCCTTTGGCCCGCCGAGTCTGCACCGACCAGCGATCCCCGCACACATTTAAGAGAGAGTTATATAGAGCTCTAGGGGCTAGTGGAATTCAAGGGATATGGGGAGAAGGCAGGCACGGTTTATTGATTGGGGCCGATCAGCCATGATCACAAGGAATGGCGGTGCTGGCTCGAAGGGCCGATTGGCCTCCTCCTGCACCTATTTTCTATGTTACTAACTAGTGTTACTAACACTACCCTACACACACTAGGGACAATTTACATTTATACCGAGCCAATTAACCTACAAACCTGTACGTCTTTGGATTGTGGGAGGAAACCGAAGATCTCGCAGAAAACCTACACAGGTCACGGGGAGAATGTACAAACCCACACAGGTCACGGGGAGAACGTACAGTCAGGAATGAACCCAGGTCTCTGGCGCTGCAAGCGCTGTAAGGCAGTTACTCAATGACAATTAAATATACTCTCTCTTGACTCTTACTCAGCTGCTGCGCCATCGTGCCGCCCAGAGACTGCAAAGGGAACTAAAAAGCACCATCAGAAGTTGAGGCGAGAGTCTACAGAGTGAGACCAACTATTTCAGATGGACAGAGACAGGAAAAGGTTTTCGAAGGACTTTGGATGCCCTTCCTAATTTGAGGAAGGACATCCTTGCTATTGAGGCAGTGCAGCGAAGGTTCACCAGGTTAATCCCCGGGATTGCGGGACTGTTATATGAGGAAAGATTGGAAAGACTGGGCTTGTAGTCGCTGGAATTTAGAAGGATGAGAGCGGAACTTCCCAATGTTGGGGAAGTCCAGAATAAGGGGTCACAGTTTAAGGATAAGGGGGAAATCTTTTAGGACCGAGATGAGGAAAACATTTTTCACACAGAGAGTGGTGAATCTCTGGAATTCTCTGCCACAGAAGGTAGTTGAGGCCAGTTCATTGGCTATATTTAAGAGGGAGTTAGATGTGGCCCTTGTGGCTAAAGGGATCAGGAGGTATGGAGAGAAGGCAGGTACAGGATACTGAGTTGGATGATCAACCATGATCATATAGAATGGTGGTGCAGGCTCGAAGGGCCGAATGGCCTACTCCTGCACCTATTTTCTATGTTTCTATGTTTTCTAAATGTGTAAAACTATGAAAGGACTGGACAAGCTAGATGCAGGAAAAATGTTCCCATGGTTGGGCGAGTCCAGAACCAGGGGCCACAGTCTAAGAATAAAGGGGAGGCCATTTAAAATTGAGATGAGAAAAAATGTTTTCACCCAGAGAGTTGTGAATTTGTGGAATTCCCTGCCATGGAAGGCAGTGGAGGCCAATTCACTGGATGAATCTAAAAGAGAATTAGATAGAGCTCTTGGGGTTAGCGGAATCAAGGGATATGGGGAGAAGGCAGACACGTGTTACTGATTATGGACGATCAGCCATGATCACAATGAATGGCAGTGCTGGCTCGAAGGGCCAAACTTCCCCCTCCTGCACCTATTTTCTATGTTTCTATGACACTGGAAATGAGTCATCTTAGCCCAGTACTGCATGTCCAGGGCAGTCACGCCAAGGCAGAACATGAGGTGCGGGGAGTTCCTCAGCCCGGGGGGGAACCTCCTGTCCGAAACAACGCAGCTGACACATCTCAGCGTAACTTTGTAACGGAGGGTCAAAACGCCAGGCTGTGACAAAAGTAACAATCTGAAGAGACTGTGACCAGTTAAAGTGGAGAGCCAGTATGCAGTGCGGGGCTATTGACGAGAACTCACCAGCAATCAGCAGTCTCAGCGGCCAACATTACCGAGGAGCCTCTGGGTGAGTTTACTGAGTGTTTGTTGTTAAATTTGATGAATACCCTACTCGTTTTTTCCTATGCGCCTCTGACTGTCTCTCTCACTTAGCGTTCAACTCTTGCTGATCAACCCCTCCTCAGCACTGGCTGTAGAACTATCTTTCCACCACCCTGTGTAGCAAAGATCCTATAGCGAGCAAGATGGATCATTCGACGAAAAAGACGTAGTACGGTCATGGGCAGATTCATGGGTCATTTTCGGCCCCATTTCCGTAACCGGCTTCCGTCTCCGCACCAAAGATCCCGTAGCGGAGCAAAGATTCTAGTGCGGAGACGGAAGTCGGTTACGGAAACATCCTCGTAAAAATAAAAGTTATTTGGTAAAAATCTTCTCCTCATTTTCAGAATTATAATTTATTAACACAAACTGTTCCCCCGCAACGTTGATTACACTGCGAGTCGGGTCGGGTTGGGTTACTGAAATGGATGAAAAAAAGGCCCATGTTCCGCTCCGTTGCGTACTACACGTCTGCCCATTGTATTTGTGGTCTATCTTGCTCCCCCATAGGATCTTTGCTGTGTGGATGTTTCTATCGTGCTCCTGCCGTTTTCCAATGTTTATTCTGGATTTCCAGCTTTGCCTGTCAATAGGACTAGAGAGGTAAATGCGTCATTAGTTTGGCGTGAGAGAAATGGGTTCCAATTCCTGAGCCCCAGTGCCAGTACTGGGGCAGGAGAGAGATTATACAAGGGGACGGGCTCCACCTGACCCACTCTGGGACCAGTGTAAATTAAATGACTAGGCTTGCAGATAGGTTAGGAGGCATAGTATAGATAGTTTAGTTTAGTTTAGGGATACAATGTAGAAAGAGGCCCTTCGACCCAACTAGTCCGCGCCGATCAGCGATCCCTGCACACTAACGCTATCCTTCACACACTAGGGACAATTTTACATTTATACCAAGCCTAGTAACTTACGAACCTGCACGTCTTTGGAGTTTAGGAGTAAACTGAAGATCTCGGAGAAAAGCCACACAGGTCACGGGGAGAACGTACAAACCCCGTACAGACGGCACCCGTGGTCAGGATCGAACCTGGGTCCCCGGCGCTGTAAGGCAGTAGCTCTACCGCTGCCATATCCATCCTTGTACTTGAAGGATGGATATTGCCCAAGCTGTTGTTACCCAGACACACGGCACTAACCAGCGACCTGCGGCTTGTTGTAGTCCTTGCCTTGATCCGATGGCACAAGGGTTGTTGCCCGGGTACATGAAAGACGATGGCCCCCACAGCAACACTGCTGCTATAGTTCTCAGTTCACTTTTAACCCTAATGGGGTCAAGCATGTCGCCCTACTTGGGTACCAGTCCCTACTAGATACTAGGTGGTGTAACGGCACAAAGATGGAAGGTTTAACAGACCAGGAGTGAACGAGACAGCAGTGGCAGAGGACAGTGAGGGGGGGGGGGGGGGGGGGGGGGGGGGGGGGGGGGGGGGGGGGGGGGGGAGGTTGACAATCAGTGTCTACAACTTTTTGTGTCTATCTTCACAATGAATTCCTTGCTTGAAGCATTGAATTCTTATCACCATCGATCACCCGTTCTCACTCCAGCATTCTGTGTCTCTTTGATGTAAGCCAGCATCTGCAGTTCCTTCCTACATCAGTTCACCATGGAGGATACTGCAGATAGTCCCAAGATAACACGGCAATTTCAAATAACAGAGGAACATGTAAAATTTCCATTCAAATGGTATCACAGCAACTCATCAGTTGTGAATCTATGGAATTCTCTGCCTCAGAGGGCAGTGGAGGCTGGTTCTCCGGATGCTTTCAAGAGAGAGCTAGATAGGGCTCTTCAAGATAGTGGAGCCAGGGGATATGGGGAGAAGGCAGGAATGCGGTACTGATTGGGGATGATCAGCCATGATCACATTGAACGGTGGTGCTGGCTCGAAGGGCCGAATGGCCTACTCCTGCACTTATTGTCTATTGTCTATTGTCTATTGTCTATTGTTTATTGTCTATTGTCTAACCCACCAGGACACAATAACCTGCACCCAAGCGTTTTATAGGAAGTGCTGCAGATAGTGTTACCAGTGGATGAAAGCATGGAAACAGGCCCTTTGGCCCATTGAGTCCATGCTAACCATTGGCCACCATTCACATTAGTTCTGTGTTATGCTATTTTGGCATCCGCTACTTACACACTAAGGGTCATTTACAGAGGTCAATTAACCCACAAAGTGCACGTCTTGGGATGTGGGAGGAAACTGGACTGCAGTCACAGGAAGAACAGACAATCTCCACACACGGTCAAGATCAAATCTGGGTCTCTGGGGCTGTGAGGCAGCATCTAAATGGTGCTGCTAAATGTCCTTGTTCAAAAGATCAAAACGGAAGTGTTTATGTAGGCAAATGCCATTTTAGCCTTTAAAGTCCTCGAGTCACAGTCACTACGGGTGCTGTCTGTACCGAGTTTGTACATTCTCCCCGTGACCCGACATCTTCGGTTTCCTCCCACACTCCACAGACGTACAGGTTTGTAGGTTAATTGGGCTTGGTAAGTGTAAAAATTGTCCCCAGTGGGTGTAGGATGATGTTAGTGTGCGGGGATCGCTGGTCGGCACGGATCCGATGGGCTGAAGGGCCTGTTTCCATGCTGTATCTCTAAACTAAACTACAGGTGGTCTACTCTTGTTTCAGTTTTCTTGTGCCCTTTACAGCAGCGCCACCATGCCACCACTTACTGAAGAAGGGCCTCGACCCTAAACATCACCCATTCCTTCTCTCCAGAGATGCTGCCTGTCCCGCTAAGTTACTCCAGCATCTTGTGTCTATCTTACTTTCTCACTTCAGAATAAGTTTCCTTCCAAAGCTCTTGAATATTGCACCAATGTACCCATGCTAAAGCGATTGAAGAGAAAAGGCAGATTCATTAAATAATGAGTCGGAAAGCACTGCAGATGCTGGTTTAATTCAAAGAGACACAAAATGCTGGAGTAGCTCAGCAGGGGTCAGGCAGCATCTCTGGAGAGAAGGAATAGACAATAGACAATAGACAATAGGTGCAGGAGTAGGCCATTCCACCCTTCGAGCCAGCGCCACCATTCACTGTGATCATGGTTGATCATCCCCAATCAGTACCCCGTTCCTGCCTTCTCCCCATATCCCCTGACTCCGCTATCTTTAAGAGCTCTATCTAACTCTCTCTTGAAAGCATCCAGAGAATTGGCCTCCACTGCCTTCTGAGGCAGATAATTCCACAGATTCACAACTCTCTGGGTGAAAACGTTTTTCCTCGTCTCCGTTCCAAATGGCCAACCCATTGTTCTTAAATTGTGGCCCCTGGTTCTGGACTCCTCCAACATCGGGAACATGTTTCCTGCCTTTAATAATCTTACATGTTTCAATGAGATCCCCTCTCATCCTTCTAAATTCCAGAGTGTACAAGCCCAGCCGCTCCATTCTATCCACATATGACAGTTCCGCCATCCCGGGAATTAACTCAATCTCATTATTTTTATTTCCTTTCTGTCTCTCTATGTCTTTTTTTCTCCCTTTTTTTTCCTTCTCTTTTTTCTACTCTTTTTCCTTCTACCTTTTCTTAGGGTTTTCTTTACTATCTCACGAACCAACACTACGACTTAGGATATTATTTTCTCCTCTATCTTGACTACTCTCATTTTCTGTTAAAAAAAAATCCCCAAAAAACCTTGTGAACCTACGCTGCACTCCCTCAATAGCAATAACGTCCTTCCTCAAATTTGGAGATCAAAACTGCACACAATACTCCAGGTGTGGTCTCACTAGGGCCCCTGTACAACTGCAGAAATTAGGTGACGTTTCAATCGGAAAGAAGGGTCAAGACCCGAAACGTCACCCATTCCTTCAATTGAATAATGATTATGGTGTTCTCAGATCAGAACGACCCCGCTGCGGCCCAAACATATTCAGACGCCCTCAAATCCGTCTGCTACCGGGAGGCGGCCTGGCGATCGGACAGGTCATCGCGGACAATGCAAGCACTGCCGGAGAAGACGCACGCAGGCAGCTCCGACTCCAAGATGGAGACCAGCAAACTGGAGAGCTACTACCATTTCTGCGGCAAGGCTTTGAGGATCACCCGGGACTTGAGCGATAATCTCGGCATATCCGCGATAATCTGGGAATCTGTAAGTGCGCCATTTTGACGGGATGTGTTCATTCAAGTTGGAAAGGCATCCTGCGGTTTCTCCTTCCTTCTCTCTCCACCGAGTCGACTGGGCTTGTATTCACTGGAATTTAGAAGGATGAGAGGGGATCTTATTGAGACATGTAAAATTATTAATGGATTTGACAAGCTAGATGCAGGAAACATCTTCCCCATGTTGGGGGAGTCCTGAACCAGGGGGTGACAGAATTTAGAAACATAGAAACATAGAAATTAGGTGCAGGAGTAGGCCATTCGGCCCTTCGAGCCTGCACCGCCATTTAATATGATCATGGCTGATCATCCAACTCAGTATCCCATACCTGCCTTCTCTCCATACCCTCTGATCCCCTTGGCCACAAGGGCCACATCTAACTCCCTCTTAAATATAGCCAATGAACTGGCCTCAACTTCCCTCTGTGGCAGAGAGTTCCAGAGATTCACCACTCTCTGTGTGGGTCATTTAAGAATAAGGGGTAGGCCAGTTAGGACTGAGATGAGGAAAAAACGTATTCACCCAGAGAGTTGTGAATCTGTGGAATTCTCTACCACAGAAGGCAGTGGAGGCCAATTCGCTGGATGTATTCAAGAGAAAGTTAGATTTAGCTCTTAGGGCTAACGGAATCAAGGGATATGGGGAGAAAGCAGGAATGGGGTACTAATTCTGGATGATCAGCCATGATCATATTGAATGGGTCGAAGGGCAGAATGGCCTAATCCAGCACTTATTTTCTACGTTTCACCCAGACATTTGATTCTGAATGAATGATTAAAATATGGACTGCAGAGATGATAAATAGGATACGGTGTGTTCAGGAAGCTTTCAAGTAGCACCTGAAGCCAGGTACGGGAAATAGACAGCCCGAATGTGGATCTGGGAAAGATGCAAATCTACAACATGGTCGCCTGTATTGTAGCAAGGAGGCAGGGCATGGATTCAGGAAAGACAGGGACACCCCGAAATCCCCCATCCCTTCTCTCCAGAGATTTTACAAGATTTTACAAGATTTACAAAATACATTTAATTGTCATTTGGACCCCTTGAGGTCCAAACGAAATGCCGTTTCTGCAGCCATACATTACAAACACATAGACCCAAGACACAACATAATTTACATAAACATCCATCACATCGCTGTGATGGAAGGCCAAATAAACTTATCTCTCCACTGCACTCTTCCCCCCCCCCCCCCCATGTCAGAGTCAAAGTCAAAGCCCCCGGCTGGCGATGGCGATTGTCCCGCGGCCATTAAAGCCACGCCGGGTGATGCAAGGTCGCACACCAGGTTCTTGGTGTTAGAGCCCCCGGCGTGCGCTCGCAGAGTCCCGCGGCCATTCCAAGCCGCGGGGCGGTGCTGTAAGGCCCCGCTCCAGGAGCTCTTCGACCCCGCAACTCGGGCGGGAGAAGTCGCCGTTGCGAGAGCCCTGAAAAGCGGTCTCCCTCCAGGGACCCGCGGGCTCCCGGTGCCGCCGTCCACCAGACCTGCCGTTGGAGCCTCCGACTCTCCGGTCGGGCCGCAGCAGCAGCAGCAGCAGCAGCAGCAGCAGCAGCAGCAGCAACGCTCCTCCACCGCTCCACCCGCTCCGGACTCGGCCAGCCCCGCGACGGCGACGGTGAGTCGTAGCACCAGAGTCCCCAGCTTCTTCCTGTTGTAGGCCGCTCCTCGTTGCGGCCCCAACGACAACGGAAACCTGACGAGAAAAGGCCGGGTCTCTCCCGTGCAGGGAGAGATTTAAAAAGTTTACCCCCCCCTCCCACCCCACCCCACCCCCCGCCCCCCCCCACACACACACCCCAACACAAAATAACAAAAACTACATAAAAACACAGACAGAAAAAATAATAAAAACGCGGACAGACTGCGGAGGCCGCTGCTGACCAGAGTCGCGCCGCCCATCGGATGCTGCCTGTCCCGCTGAGTTACTCCAGCATTTTGCGTCTAGCTGGCATCCTCTGGTGGGTGGATTCTTCATTTGTGCCAAGGACCTAGTTTAACTACATGTTGGCTTTGGTTGGCCAACATTTTGGTTAAAATATATTGCCAGATGGCCATATTTCCAACTTTTGAACGGTTGGGGTCTCAGATGGTTCTTGGGAATGGAACCCCAGCGCAACTGGATACAACCTGCACATAGGATGAGAAGAACTGATAAAGTTTGCTTCCACCATCCAAACAGCTGTGCGGTGGCTTATTAGAGCAGAGTTATTGATGAATTGCTGCTTTTGAATCTCTACCATAGTTTATAGCAGACACAGATACCTGGCAGCCCCAGAGACCCAGGTTCGATCCCGATTACAGGTGCTATCTGTACGTTCAACCTGTAACCCGGGATCTCAGCTTTCCTCCCACGCCCCAAAGACGTACAGGTTTGTAGGTTAATTGGCTTCTGTAAATGATAAATTGTCGCGTGTCCGTGTACAATAGTGTGCAGGGATCGCTGGTCGGCGTAGACTCGGTGGGCCGAAGGACCTGTTTACGCACTGTATCTCTAAATTAACCTAAACCAGAACAAGGGGGTCCCAGTTTAAGGATAAAGGGGAAGTCTTTTAGGACCGAGATGAGAAAAACTTTTTTCACACAGAGAGTGGTGAATCTCTGGAATTCTCTGCCACAGAAGGTAGTTGAGGCCAGTTCATTGGCTATATTTAAGAGGGAGTTAGATGTGGCCATTGTGGCTAAAGGGATCAGGGGGTATGGAGAGAAGGCAGGTACAGGATACTGAGTTGGATGATCAGCCATGATCATATTGAATGGTGGTGCAGGCTGGAAGGGCTGAATGGCCTACTCCTGCACCTATTTTCTATGTTTCTAAACTAAAGATATGAGGTGAGAAAAACCTATTGATTGAGAGGTTTATGCAGCAAAACTTCAAAGTCATAGATACATGGAGACATGGTCATGTGACCCAGCAACAGGCCCTTTGGGCATGCACATCCATGCCAACCAGGATACTTCATATAAACTAGTGCCATTTACCCGCTTTTGGCCCATATCCCAGTAAGCCATACCCAGCCTTTGAAAATCGAATGAAAACATAGAAACATAGAAACATAAAAAAATGGGTGCAGGAGTAGGCCTTCGAGCCAGCACCACCATTCAATGTGATCATGGCTGATCATCCACAATCAGTACCCCATTCCTGGTTTCTCCCCATATCCCTTGATTCCGTTAGCCCTAAGAGCTAAATCTAACTCTCTCTTGAAAACATCCAGTGAATTGGCATCCACAGATTCACAACTCTCTGGGTGAAAAGGTTTTTCCTCATATCAGTCCGAAATGGCCTACTCCTTATTCTTAAACTGTGACCCCTGGTTCTGGACTCACCCAACATCAGTAACATTTTTCCTGCATCTAGCCTGTCCAATCTTTTAATAATTTTGAATTATTTCTATAAGATCCTCATTCATCCTTCTAAATTCTAGTGAATCCAAGCCCAGTTGACCCATTCTTTCATCATATGTCAGTCCCGCCATCCTGGGAATTAACCTGGTGAACCTACGCTGCACTCCCTCAATAACAATAATGCCCTTCCTCAAATTAGGAAACCAAAATTGCCCACAATACTCTAGGAGAGGTCTCACCAGGGCCCTGTACAACTGCAGTAGGACCTCATTACTCCTAAACTCAAATCCTCTCACAATGAAGGCCAACATGCCATTAGCTTTCTTCACTGCCTGCTGTACCTGCATGCTTACTTTCAGTGACTGATGTACAAGCACACCCAGGTCTTGTTGTACCTCCCCTTTTCCTAATCTGACACCATTCAGATAATAATCTGCCTTCCTGTTCTTGCCATCAGAGTGGATAACCTCACATTTATCCACATTATACAGCATCTGCCATGCATCTGCCCGCTCACCCAACCTGTCCAAGTCACCCTGCAGCCTCGTAGCATCCTCATCACAGCTCACACTGCCACCCAGCTTTGTGTCATCCACAAACTTGGAGATGTTATGTAAACTGCGGGGCTGAAATAAAATTGGAGGCTGTTGGCAATATTTGCCGGGGTGAGGTAGCACCTGCAATGAGAGACAGATCTGAAGTTTCATCGGAACTCTTCAGCTTGAAGTATTAACTCCGTTGCTCTTTTCACAGATGCTGCTGGACCTTCTGAATGTTTCCAGCATTCCTTATTTTGGTCCAATGTCACGGAAACAAGTTTCGCTCTCCATGTCTCAAGCATCTAACCCCCCTCCCATAAACTCAAATTCCTCATACCAACTGACCTCAGAGAGCATCATCTCAATTAACCATGATTCACAGTCATAGAGTGATACAGTGTGGAAACAGGCCCTTTGGCCCAATGCCTCTCCGGCTCCCTTTTACCATTTGTAGCAGATCCACCCTCGCCCCTGCAGTAATGCCGATAAACTTCCATAGCTGTCCTTCCCCGGCCACAAAGTTTTAATGGGAACCAGAGTGCCAAATCTCTCACACAGTGTAGGGGGTATATGGAATGAATCACCAGATGAAATAGTTGAGGCTCAATTCGGGACAAATGGGGCGGCACGGTGGCGCAGCGGTAGACCTACTGCCTTACAGTGCCAGAAACCTGGGTTCCATCCCGACTATGGGTGCTGTCTGTGCGGAGTTTGCAGGTTCTCCCCGTGACCCCCATGGGTTTTCTCCAAGATCTACGGTTTCCCCCTACACTCCTAAGAGGTACAGATTTTTAGGTTAATTGGCTTGGTGTACATGTAAAATTGTCCCTAGTGTGTGTTGGATGGTGTTGGTATGTGGGGGTCGCTGGTTGGCACGACTCGGAGGGCTTGTTTCCACGCTGCATCTCTAAACTAGACAACATGGACTTGTTTGCTAATTGTGTTTTGGACTGTCTTGCTTTCGAGTCTTTTTCTTTTCAGTGCCTTGTAGAATTCACATGTAATTTATGTATCGTGGGGATCCCTGCCTTCCCGCTAGGTATGTGGATGCCATATATTAGTTATACCCTTGGACACAGTACCAGGTGGCCATGGCCTTCAATGGACTTTGGGCGGTCACGGTGGTGCAGCGGTAGAGTTGCTGCCTTACAGCAAATGCAGCGCCGGAGACCCGGGTTCGATCCCGACTACGGGTGCTGCCTGTACGGAGTTTGTACGTTCTCCCCATGACCGGCGTGGGTTTCCTCTGAGATCTTCGGATTCCGCCCACACTCCAAAGACGTACAGGCTTGTAGGTTAATTGGCTTGGTAAATGGGAATTGGTAAATTGTCTCTAATGCGTGTAGGATAGTGTTAAGGGCCTGTCCCACGAGCATGCGACTCCATGCGGCAAGCGCGACCTAAAGGGCCGGTCCCACCAGCTTGTGCCTGCATGCGGCAAGCGCGGCCTAACGTGGTCGCTTGAACCGTACGGCCTCGCGGGGCCGGTCCCACTTCGATCGCCGGAGCCATATGGAGTTGTGCGGAGCTGGGCCCGACATCGCGCGGGGCTCCGAAAAACTGACCGTGTTCAAAAATTCTACGCGGCAATGGCCTGCCGGCCCGCAGCCGCCTCGACGCCGTACGTCACGCGCGAACATCCCCCGGACTTCGCTCGAACTTCATGTCCCTCGTTCGACCTCCGCGCGGCCCCCGCTTCTGGTTTGGTCGCGCTTGCCGCATGTGGTCGCATGCTCGTAGGACAGGCCCTTTAGTGTGCATGGATCGCTGGTCGGCGCCGAACTGAAGGGCCGAAGGGCCTGTTTCCACGCTGTATCTCTAAATTAAACTAAATCTCCAGGCGTCTGTGCACACCACTTGCACCCTTCATCCGTCTCACTACCAAGTTACTAATTGTTAGACATTGCAGGTCCCCCGGTTCTGATGTTAACCCAACGTTGTCTTTCAGGGCCTCGTTCTGTGCCGGTACTTCCAGCAAGAAAAGATCGATTTTCTGGGGAAGAAGGTGATTGAATTAGGATCGGGCACTGGGATCGTGGGGATCCTTGCAACCCTGCTAGGTGAGTAGGTGCCCCACGGCATGCGGTGGCTGTGACCTTCTCTTCCTTGTGCAGATGCTGGTTTAAACTGAAGATAGACGCAAAAAGCTGGAGTAACCCAGCGGGACAGGCAGCATCTCTGGAGAGAAGGAATGGGGCTCGACCTTTCTGTCAGATTGAAACGTCACCCATTCCTTCTCTCCAGAGATGCTGCCTGGCCCGCTGAGTTACTCCAGCTTTTTGGGTCATCCTTCTATTTCTTGCTATTCAAATGTCTGTATGAATGTCTCTTAAGCGTTGTAATTGTATCTAACGCCACAATCTCCTACAGATTGTGAGCTCCACCTACTCTGTGCTTGTAAAATAAGACTTACCCCTCTGACACCCCCTTTAAAACTTTCCTTAAACCTCTGACCTATTGATTTTGATGCCCCTGTCATGGGACAATGTTTTGACTATCGATGCCTCATAACCTTCCATCCTTCAACCTCACCACTCACCTTCACTGCAGGGAAAACAAACCCCAGCCTGACAACCTCCCCCCATGTTTACAAGTTCACAAGTTATAGGAGTAGAATTAGGCCATTCGGCCCATCGACTCTACTCCGCCATTCATTCATGGCTGATCTCTGCCACCTAATCCCATTTTCCTGCCTTCTCCCCCATAACCCTCGACACCCGTTCTAATCAAGAATGTGTCTATCTCTGCCTTAAAAATATCCACTGACTTGGCCTCCACAGCCTTCTGTGGCAATGAGTTCCACAGATTAACTACCCATCTGACTAAAGAAGTTCCTCCTCACCTCCTTTCTTAAGAGCGCCTTTTAATTCTGAGGCTATGACCTCTGGTCCTAGACTCTCCCACCAGTGAAAACATCCTCCCCACATCCACTCTACCTAAGCCTTTCATTATTCCGTAAGTTTCAATGAGGTCCCCCCTCAACCTTCTAAACTCCAGCAAGTACAGGCCCAGTGCTGTCAAACGCTCATCATATGCTAACCCACTCATTCCTGGGATAATTCTTGTAAACCTCCTCTGGACCCTCTCCAGAGCCAGCACATCCTTCCTCAGATTTGGGGCCCAAAATTGCGCACAATACTCCAAATGCGACCTGACCAGCGCCTTATAGAGCCTCAGCGTTACATCCCTGCTTTTGTATTCTAGTCCTCTCAACATAACTTTGGGCCTTGTTTCATTGGAGTTGTGCCTCTCCCTCTGCTCCTCTACCCACTGAGACTCTTAAGTTGAACTTCCCCAGCCTCCATCAACCACTTTCTTTCTCTCTTCTCTCAGCTCAATTTTCCCTGCCTGGACTCCCCCATTTTCCTTCCGCCCCCATTCCCATCCACCTTGTTTCCTCCCTCGCTCCGGTTCTTCATTTCATTCCCAATCTCCCTTCCTTACCCGGTTCCACATCTGCACACTTTTGGCTCCACTTCCCTCCAGTTTTGGCCTCCATCTCTTGTCTGCCCCCACCTGACTTAACCGCTCCTCACAACTTATGGGCCTGTTCCACTTCGGTGACTCTTTAAGCGACTGCCAGGGACTAGTTTTAATGGAATTCACCCACGGCACCTGGCGACTACCCACGACGCCACTATCGCCGAGAATGTTTCAACTCGTTGTGGCGGTCTCGTGTAGTCTCGCCTATGTGGGACAGGCCATAATCCACCAATGACTTGTCACTTTGTGTCCAACCACTGCCCCTCATGTATCTCCACCAGCCTTCTCCCCTCTTCTCCCTCCGTGTGAAGAAGGGTCCCGACCCGAAATGTTAATTGTCCATTTCCCTCCACTCATACTGTCTGACCTACTGATTTTAGTTTAGTTTAGTTTGGAGATACAGCGTGGAAACAGGCCCTTCGCTCCACTGCGTCCCCGCTGTGATGCTGTCGTACGGAGTTTGTACGTTCTCCCTGTGACCACGTGGGATTTCTCCCGGTGATCTGGTTTTCTCTGGGCCAGACGCATGTTGTTGGAGACAGTGTGTGTCTTTGTCAGGCCCACATTGTAAATGGTGTGCATTGGGGTCAGATCCACTCTGTAGTATATGGAGTCTCTTAGTTATCCCACACTGAACCCACATCCAGCGACAGGGGAGCGCGCGACTAATGCCCCTGTCCCACCTTCACGACCTAATTGGCGACCTCTGCCGAGTTTGCCCTTGACTCGTACTCGCAGCTTAGTCACCACGAGGTCGAAGGTAGTTCGTAGCAGGCCGTGATTCTAGTCGTAGGTACTCGTGGCATCAAGTAGGTCGGGGCGTTTTTCTAGCATGATGAACAATGTCCACGAGTAAAAAAGGTCGTGAATTAGGTTGTGAAAGTGGGACAGGCCCTTGAGTGGTCTCCGCATACTCGTGGCCTCATTAGGTTGCAGCGTTTTTTCCAGCCTGATAAAAAATGTCCAGGAGTCAAAAAAAAGTCGGCTTGGAAAAAATTGATACTTTTTACTCGTAGGTAGGTCTTAGGTAGGTCGTGGTAGGTAATGATGGTAGTCGTAGGTAGTCATAGGTCGGTAACTGGCCCAAGAAAAAAAATGCAAACATAACATCAATTTATCATGTGATTATTTTCCACTCGTAGCTAGTCATAGTTGGTCTTAGGTGTGGAAGACTGAGGTCGAGGAGGGTGGTAGGAGGTCATAGACATAGTTGTAGGAGGTCGTAGACATAGTCATAGTAGGTCGTAGACATCCATGGAGGAGGTCGTAGACATAGTCATAGTAGGTCGTAGACATACACGTAGGAGGTCTTGTACTTTGGTGAGTCGACACGACCTTGACATTTTTTTCAATTCGTCTAGAGTCTTCGAAACGCGTGGATTAGGTCGTCCAAGTGGGACAGGCCCCGAACTTTCTTTCGTCAGAGGGTGGTGAATCTGTGGAATCCATAGTCACAGAAGGCTGTGGAGGTCAAGTCAATGGATATCTTTAATGCAGAGATAGATAGATTCTTGATTAGTACGGGTGTCAGGGGTTATGGGGAGAAGGCAGGAGAATGGGGTTAGGAGGGAGAGATAGATCTGCCATGATTGAGAGGGGGAGTAGACTTGATGGGCCGAATGGCCTAATTCTGCTATCACTAAAAAAAAACTGAACTGAAAACTGCTTTAGAAATCAGAAGGATCTGCAGCCCAAGTAACGTGATCTTCTACCACATTAGTGTAGACCAATCATGCCCACAGGACACATGATCTGCAAAGCTTCGATGGCCAACTCTACTTGGACAACTGCAGTTGTCAAATCCTTTGCTGCAAGAACACGGTGGTGTAACGGTAGAGTTGTTGCCTCACAGCTATAGAGACCCGGGCTCGATCCCGACTACGGGTGCTGTCTGTACGGAGTTTGTACGTTCTCCCCGTGACCTGCGTGGGTTTTCTCCGAGATCTTCGGTTTCCTCCCACACTCCAAAGACGTACAGGTTTGTAGTTTAATCGGCTTTAGTGTAAAAATAAATTGTCCCTTGTGTGTGTGGTGTGCGGGGATCGCTGGTCGGCGCGGGCTCAGGGCCTGTTTCCGCGCTGTATCTCTAAATTAGTTATCTCGAAAGGTACAGAGGGGTTGAGCATCTAAACTAAAACTAAAACAGTCTGAAGAAGGGTTTCGGCCCGAAACGTTGCCTATTTCCTTCGCTCCATAGATGCTGCTGCACCCGCTGAGTTTCTCCAGCTTTTTTGTGTACCTAAAACTAAAACTAAACTGAATCAAGCCCACGGGACACATCATCTCCAAAGCGTCTCTGGTTAACTGTACTTAAGTTGCACATTTAGTGGAATGAGAGACAGACGACCAGTTTCACGAACGATATTTATTCCGAACACGTTCTCTGGTACCACAGACCTAACAAACGCGACTGGCCACAACAGTGGTCGTCGAACAACTGACGCGGGAAATAGAAAACCGCACGAAAATCCCGACCCCTCCCGGGTCACGTACTCGCGGCTTCCGACCGCCGGGTTCAATATTGGCGCGCACCAGCAGGTGCCGCTACAAGCCCCCCCCCCCCCCAGAAACAGAGGTACGGAAACGCACCGGTAACCGATTGTCAAATCATTTGTTGCATCAATATGGCAGGCCCAGAATCAAGTTATAAAATATATATGTTGATGGTTTTGGTGTCATGGACAAGGCCAGCATTGGTAGCTCATCCCTACTTGTCCTTGAGAAGGTGGCGATAAGCTGCAGAAGCATTAATGGTACAACTGAGTCTTCAGAGTGTGTGAAAGAGTCAAGCTGATCTACCCACATCCCCCATCTGCAGGCTGGCAAAGGGAAACAAGATGAAATACAAACAGGGAGTATTGGAAACACTCAGCGGGCCTAGTAGTGTCTGTGGAGAGACAGAGTCAACGGCTCAGTTGAAGCGACCTACCCCAGGTTTCCACCCACTTGTCCACTCTTTTAAGAATAACGAGTAAGCAATTTAGAACGGAGACGAGGAAACACTTTTTGTCACAGAGAGTGGTGAGTCTGTGGAATTCTCTGCTTCAGAGGGCGGTGGAGGCCGGTTCTCTGGTTGCTTTCAAGAGAGAGCTAGATAGGGCTCTTAAAAATAGCGGAGTCAGGGGATATGGGGTGAAGGCTGGAACGGGGTACTGATTGGGGATGATCAGCCATGATCGCATTGAATGGCTCGAGGGGCAGAATGGCCTACTCCTGCACCCATTGTCTGTTGTCTATTGTCTCTTGGACCGGAAGCGTTAACCCTGCGTCGCTCATCAGAGATTTAGTTTTTTTGTTTAGTTTTAGAGATATAGTGCGGAAACAAGCCCTTCAGCCCACCGAGTCCGTGCCGACCAGCGATCCCAGCGCACTAACACTATGCGACACACACTAGGGCCAATTTACAATTTTACCGAGGCCAATTAACCCTCAAACCTGTACGTCTTTGGAGTTCAATTTAATTTAGTTTAGAGATATAGCGTGAATACCCTTCGGCCCACCAGGTCCGCGCCGACCAGCGATCCCCCGCACATTGACACTATCCTACACACACTAGGGACACAATTTTTTATTTACATTCACAAGCCAATTAACATACAAACCTGTACTTCTTTGAAGTGTGGGAGGAAACCAAAGATCTCGGCGGGCCACGGGGTACAGACACCAAGCACCCGTAGTCAGGGATCAAACCCGGGTCTCCGGCTCGCGTGCATACTGGCGACGATGTTAGTTGTAGGCGCAATTCGTAATCTAATTCTATCTATTCTACCGTCTGCGCCAACCACCGTTACGCCGCCCGTGTTTGGCCAGTGCTAGGAGGGAAACGAGCCACGGACGAAGGTCGACTGGAAGGCGGAGCGGCGGAAACTGAGACACGGGCACACTCCGGTACAGACAGGCAACCCTATACGGCCGAGAGCAAGAACGGCGCACAAGGAACAGTTAGAAATCAAGGGTCCCCCGGCGCTGATCTGCAAGACTGAATCTTGCTCACATTTTTCCAGCCTTCCCGTTCTGTTTGGTTTTGTTTCCCAGTCACCCATCATGTGCCTGTTTTTTTGACTTGCATTTTTTGGGGGCAGGGTGGGTAACTTTGCAAACGTGGCCTGACAGGTGGAGAATAGAAGTTACCCTACGACGGGAGCCGGTACAGCCCATCGAGGTTGTCTGCGCCAGATACGAGTTGGTCAACGTGGCCAACAACGTCGCCCAAGGGCCAACCCATAATCCCGGGGGGTGCAGAATGTTGTGGACTGCTCCTCGTCGTCCTCTCGCTGGGGGCGAAAAACAGAGCGAGTTCCCTCCCGCGGATTTTCGACGTGATCCGGGCATCGGACAAATTGTCTACAGTCCGCTACATTTCCAGGGCCTGATTCAACCCTGGCCAGCACCTGACGCAGCAGCCACTACCACGGTCCCATCCTCTTACAATCCTCCTCCACAGATGCGTGAGGTGCTGGGAAGCTAAGGAAATTCCGAACGAGAGTATCCATCCCGCAGTGACTTCAACTGGGAAAATCGTACACAGGGAAACGAGGCGAAAGAAATCACAACGTGTAGCAGGTTCCAAACAAGAAACACACCTCATGGCACCACAGATCAGCCACTGCCCTAGGCCCTTAATCCTGGCAAACGATGTCCTCGCCTGCCAATAAACTCGTCTTGAGCCAATCATCAGTCCGCAGGTTATCTTTTCTTATTGCTTCTCCTGCCCTCTGACCCGGTGTGCTGGACAGGGGAACTGACTGCAGATGCTAGTTTACACCGAAGATGAGGACAACAAAATGCTGGAGTTTTACCTCAGGCGGGACAAGCGCTAGCCATCATCTGGAAGAAAAGGGAATGGGGTGACGTTTCAAAATGCTGAAAGAAAGGTCGAGACCACGAATAAGTCACCCATCCATCTTCAACTTGAATAATGCATTGGAACAGGTTTTGGAAACAGGACCCCTCTCGACCTGAAACGTCACCTGTTCCAAGCGCTGAAGTTTGCCTCCATCTCTTTTTGGGCGGGTCACATCCGACTGCCTGTTTTCTTTTCCTCACTCCTCGCCTCTCTCCCACTCCACGCCTCCCACAGACTCTAAATCTACGGCCAGGGTTTGTCCAACTAGGAGTGAATATCGTGTGCCACTGTGCCACTGGCACCCGCGCAACTTGGTGCATAGAACTCTCTAAACCCCTGTTGGTCGGGTGAAGGGAACATAGGTAGAACCAACTACAGCACAGAAACAGGCCCGCCAGGCCCAGCCATCTTGGCATTGCCGAACCGCTAATTAGTCGAAACGTACAGAGTTCTATATCGTCACAATCCACATACACAGAGATTTGCAGTGACAATGAAAACGTTTGCAATGCTCGCAGGACTTTGTGCAGAAAAAGACAATAAGAAACACAAACAACCCATGACACAAACTATAAACACACACTCATACACACACTATTCTTTTTACCATATTAAATATTGGAAGGAAAAAGTTTCAGTAAAGTTAGTCGCCGGTGAGGCTGTCGTTTTACCAGTCCGATGTGGCCTCTGAAAGAAACCCTTCTCAGAGAAGAGAACTCCTTCTCAACCCTCTCCGTGTCATCACCTAGCATAGGCCAACTGAGACGTTTGCCCGACGCAGTATCAGCTTAGGAACAGTCCGTAGCAGGGGGTAAGAAATGGTCTCCCAATCCCGTTGTAGCCAGCTCTGGAGTTGGGGGGGGTACAACCTCCCTGATGCGTATTCCTGGCATGGTGGGGGGCGAGTGAATTTTCCCCAGCTTCTGTTCGGGCTGAACGCACTAAATACTCTACTCTCGACAGAACGCACTTCTATGTTCCTTGGACCAGTGCAATTATTCCCCAAACCAGATGGTAATATTTCCAGACAAGAGTTCTGTCCACAAGCAAGCCGCTGAGTAGTAAGCAACATGTAGGATCCGCCAGAGGACAACCTAATTTTCCCTCAATGTGTCTGAGGTGGTAACGGCTCTAGCCCACTTGCCTTACCCTCACGAGTTGCTGATGCGTGTGATGCCCATGTCCATATCCCTCGGATAATTTGGACTCCCAGATATTTTAAAAAACAGCCTCACCCTATACCCTATCCACAGGATCCCCATTTATCCTCATAATGGAGTGTAGTCCCGGATCACCAGAGGATGTGACCTCTCAAGTCCACGAATCAATCCTTTGTTTTTTTTTGTGTTTCAAGAGGAGGATGTTTCTCCTGTGCCCAGCAGTGCCAGATAGCCAACATCCTTACCGGTAGACTTTCTCATCGTTGTTCGAGATTCAGGCCACCACCCACAGTGTCATCAGCAAATTTAATTATTGAATTGGAGTGTGACCAAGACACACAGTCATGGTTGTACAGGGAGTACATTAGGGGGCTGCGAGGGACGCAACCTGGGGGGCGATACTGTGATCAGAGGTAACGGCACTGCTGTATTTCCCTCCCGATCTTCGACTACCTGCGCCATGGCCCGGTGCGCAAGTCCAGGACACAGGCACACGGGAGGTTGTTGGCCCCCCTAATCCAGTAGTTTCCCGGGCCGTCTGGTGGGGGGACTTTATCGTGTGGAAGGCTGAAATTTGTAGTCTCTGCACCGCATCCTCACGTAGCCCCCCCTCTGGCTGTCAAGCTGGGAGAAGATGCGGTACGTGTGGCAAAATTGGGAGACCACACTTGTCGTGGATCTGTTTCGAAACTGCATGAACGGGCCAGTGCGGGGAGGACGGGGCTGAGCGTTTTGACTACTGAGGTAAGGGCCACGACGGACGGGAGTCATTTCAGGAACAGGCTGGTGGAGACATTTTTTAGGTACGGTACAATGATGGATTTTGAAGCAGGCCGGACCAAAGACTTCTCCAGGGACGAGGTTGAATATTGTAGTGGCTACCGGAGCTAGTCGCGTAAGACAAGGACTTGAGTACTCGCCACGAGATGCCATCGGGGCCTGCAGCTGTTGAGATGGCATTATGGACTCGTTCCCGTGTGCCTGCATTTGATATTACAGCCCCTCAAACGCCCGTCCTATCTGTAGATCTATTGGATCTATTTCTTCTTGAATAGGTACGGGTGTCAGAGGTTATGGGGAGAAGAAGGCAGGAGAATAGTGGTTAGGAGGGAGAGCACTAGCACAGCCATGATTGAATGGCGGAGTAGACTCGATGAGGCCACGAATATAGCGCCTTTTAATAACTGCCTATCTCAGACTTACAAATGAAACTCAGAAACATTAATGGGACAATCATCTACAAAATGTACTTCGGTGAAGTCGTAATATTGCCTTCAGAGCACACGCTTATAAATTTTCCCCTATAGCTCAGCTCAGATAAAGAAGCTAATTTTAATGTTGAAAAAAGTTGGTTGACCATAGGGTCCCTGCTTCCTCTCCTCCGATTAGCAAAGCCTATGGTTTGACAACGATATCTTCAGAAGTTGGTCTGCCCCTTCGCAAGAGGCGTGGTGAGAACACGCTGCACGTTAGTCCACCTGCGCTACCTCATGGTCTGGTTTCAACATGACCATATGTTAACTCCCGCAGTCACCCACACTCGGCCTCAGCTATGAGAGCCAAAGGAAAAGATGACGCTTCCTGTCGCAGTAAGGCCTAGGCGGATCATGGGAATCTCCTCCTGTACTTTCCCCCGCTTAATACATCCTTTCCGCCAACTACTGTGGCTGTTCTGCTCTCGATCGTCGTCTGGGTCTTCCATGGTGCAAATGTGGACATCCTTGCCTCGGTCATCCTGACAAGAAGACGCACAGAGGAGTCTCTCAACTTGACCCAAGAGGTTCCCATTGGTCACTGAACATCGTCGATATTGTGTATGTGGACGATACACAACTTGATTGACTTGACTTGAGTGGGAGCCATCACTGTTCACATGTTGTAACGTGGTAGTGATGCACAGAACTTACGCTTCAGTGGATTAGCTCAAGGACCGGGACTATTACTGAGGCAATCCTTGTCGACGCAAGGGGGTACCCGGGCCACCACAGTGAGCCGCCTACACGCCATGCACGCGTAGACACAGTCCATCAGATTTGCCAGGTTGGTGCCCTTACATCCTGCGTCCACACACAACTCAACTAACTTCGATCAGAGAACGGATTCGCACACCTGAACAAAGGTCACATCCCGGCACTCAAATCACGGGGGACCAGTTTCCAACTCTCCTACCATTCTGAATCACTAAGTTTCCAGTCGCATGCGCGGTGATAGGACTTTTGACGAACCGACACTTCCACATAAACTACTGGCAACCCAGTGGGCTATACTGGGGAGCTAACACTGTTTTCCACCCCTGCTTCGCTGTCCGGGAGGCTCTATCCCTAAGAGCTCCCATCCTAGCCAGTCTACGCCCGTGCATCTGCTACCAGAGTATGACAGGTGTTTCCGCGACACAGGGCAGGTAGGAGAATTCCTAGCATTCTTCAAGGGAACAGCAGGTTTCCCCTCCCGGACTAGCTAGAGGAGGCTTGTAGCAACAGGGGTCTCGTGACAAATATCGCGACGGTCAAAACACGGTCTGACTCGTCCCACATTCAGTCCGACACAACTAGGAACAAACGGGGCACAGGAAGGTCCACCGCTAGTCCTCACCTTCCACTGCCATGAGCAGTCACAACAACAGACGAGTACTCCGTCAGTTGGGCAGCCACGTCGGCAAGGAACGCCCACACATCGCACATTTCCAGATCTGCCCCACACCTCTGCTTTCCGGCACAAGGATAGGAACAAGCCGCTCCCTCCGTAACGCCCTGGTCAAGTCGTTCCGCTTCCCCACAGCCGCAGCCGACCCCCTCACCCGGGCCGCCGTCCGCTTCCCCTGCAAACCGGCAAGGAGATGAGACTCTTACACATGCCCTGTCGCGTAATTTACCACCCCACCATTGGCGAGGCTCCATCCAAGAGAACACCCAAAGCGGATCGCTTCCATCGAGGCGGGCCGAGTCAGACAGAGGTTCACTGAACCTCCGACGCAAAAGCCTTCAATCTGGAGGTGCCCAATCCGCCTGCTATTAGCGCAGCAAGGTGTCAGACAAAGAATATGTGCGTCATTGCGCAGGCTCAGTGACACCAGCGTGGCCTTAGAGGGCTTCCACTGAAGCGATCACTTCGCCCAAACTGCCGCTCGGTCGCTCATTAACCAACCTTGAGTCCTGCCCTGGAGCAACCTCACGCACTTTCAACGTCCCCCTTCGCGATGTACTGAATCTGAACGCCGATATTTCTGTGGACATGGGCGATCTCCTAGCAACATTGAGCGCCGAAGCAACAAAGTGCAGGCATCAGCAAAACCGGAACAGCATTGGGGGAGGAAGCCGCACTCATAGTTGGAAGCGCAGGTTCTGCACCTACTAAGCGAGACGGGCAAGAAAGAACATTGACTTCTACCAATTTACGGTAGCCCCCTTGGCTGTAATCCCTCCCCTTACCCAGTCTCCCGAGCGAGGCACGCTGGCTCTCTCACTCTTCATTTCGCTCTCTGTCCCCCAGAGCTGGCATCAGTTGTGAGCGAAGGCGTGTACGGCCCGAAACGTTGCCTGATCCTTGTCCTTTGACGTACCGGTAGATGACTGCCGCAACCCCACTGAGTTTCTACCACCAGCACTTTGCCTACATACGCGCTCAAAGCTGCAGGATACTTTCCGACAGAGTTGGCAGCAGGTCAGCACCGGGTGAAGAGGAACGCTTCGTATGAGGCGGACCTCATGTTTAGCGGGTGACTAGACGCTCTCAACGATACTCCCAAAAAGGTCGGGGGCATACCTCGCCTGCCCAGTGAAGGCGCAAAGCATGCGAAGACGCCCTTGCTGGTACCACCGCCGGCCCTGAAGCACATTGAACTCAGGTCATCATGTCACAAAACCAGCACCCTTGTAAGCCAGATCTTTCTGTTCTGCCCGCAAACACTCAGGGCCCTCCTTACCAATACCAAGCACAAAGTCGCACAAGTGGGTTGAAAGGACAGATCCCCACCCGATCCGGATAGAGCACGTGAAGAGAACAACCAGGACAGAAAACAACGCACAGACTGAAGAAGTGGTGTTAACATCGCAATGCCCAAAAACAAATCAGGCCATTCAGCTTCTCGGGCCAAGAGAATGACATGCCTGACCCCCGCTTGTAAAAACTGAGGTAGGGACAAGCTACATGTACTCGAGACGACGATGTTCAAGTTACCCCTCAGATGCGTTAGTTTTAAACAGCATCTGCAGGCATCCTCCTAACACTACCGGACCCACAGTGCCCTTGGTCCAAACTGTCCCACTACCGCGACAAAAGGCCCCTACAAATAGCTGTAAATTGTGCCTATAAAGCTGTGCCCGCGCGGCTCAGAGATCCCTCTAAAACGTTTCACGAACGAGGATCTGCAATGGTATCAAGCTACTGTACAGAAGAATGTGTTGCTAAGGTTAGACAGAAAATGCGCAGTAATCACTCGGCGGGGACAGGCACAACGCGAGACACATCTAGTGGAGAGAAGGCCAAAATGACTGGGTGACGGTGTCAGGTCAGTTCAAGTTTCGTCGTTCTTCAGTTCAGTTACATTTAGTGACACACGTGCCACGCAGATTGGTAACAGGAGAGTGACGTTGGCTCATACAGCCACACGAAATAAAAAGAACACAATGCCACGATAGAAAACATAGAAAGGTTTAGGATGCAGGAGTAGGCGCATTCGGCCCTTCGAGCCGGCCACCGCCATTGCAATATGATCATGGCGATCTATCCAATTCAGTATCCCGTACCTGCCTTCTCTCCATACCCCCTGATCCCTTTAGCCACAAAGGGCCTTTCCCCGTTATCCTTAAGCTGTGACCCCATGTCCTGGACTTCCCCAACATCGGGAGCAATCTTCCTGCATCTAGCCTGTCCAACCCCTTAAGAATTTTGTAAGTTTCTATAAGATCCCCCCTCACTCTCCTAAATTCTAGAGAGTATAAACCAAGTCTATCGAGTCTTTCTTCATAAGACAGTCCTGACATCCCAGGAATCAGTCTGGTGAACCTTCTCTGCACTCCCTCTATGGCAATAATGTCCTTCCTCAGATTTGGAATGGGATAGACTTTAACACGAACATCCCCCACACAGCGGAGTCAACATTTGCCTCTGTGAGGGAAGGCACCAAAGTTCAGTCATCTTCCTCTTTGTTCACCCGTGCTCGGGGTCTTTGAGCGCTCCGCAGTCGCCGCTACAGCGGCCCGATGTTCAGGCCCTCTCGCCGGCGTCAGAACGGAAGAACACACGCAGCGGCTTGGAGTTTCCGAATCGCCCACTTCCTACCGGAGACCCAGAGGTTCAGGACTTCCTCTCCCCTATCAGAGATTCAGTGGAGAGGAAGTATAGAGATATTAACGGGTAAGGTGTGAAAACGACAGATCAAAGCGGATGGTGATAAGGGAATGTAGAATGGTTCATTGTTGGCTCAGGGGAGGGTGACAAGGAGGCACACAATCAGAGAGGGAAAGCAAGGGTTACTTCAAGTTGGAGAAGTCAATGTTCATACCACTGGGGTGTGAGCTGCCCAAGCGAAATATGAGATGCTGTTCCTCCAATTTATGTTTGGCCTCACTCTGACAGTGGGGGAGGCCCAGGACAGAAAGATCAGTGTGGGAATGGGAGAGGGAGTTAAAGTGTTTTGCAACCGGGAGATCAACGTTTTTTGAAGTTGTTAAGGTAGTACAAAGTGCAACACCTCACACTTGTCAGGGTTAAATCACATTTGCTGTTCCTTGACTCACCATCTCAACTGATCTAGATCCTGCGGTAAACTTAGATTTCCTTCCTCACTATCCACAGTTTTAAAATTAAAATAAACACATTATTTAAATCCAATCTAAAACCATTAAACAGTCTGAAGAAGGGTGTCGACCCTTCACGTCACTCATTCCTTCTCTCCAGAGATGCTGACTGTCTTGCTGAGTTACTCCAACATTTTGTATTTATAAACAGGTATGAATATTTGTTCTAAGTAGAAAGAGTGTGGATTATGTACAGCATTGTTCCATTATAAGTGGGAACATTGAAAATAATAGGAAGAGACGACACAAAAATCATTGCAGAGGAGGCATATTCAGCTGAAATGCAAGTACACACAATGCAAAAAAATGAATTGATATTTCAATTTTGGCAACTGAAGTTGCTGCAATCAACCATTTTGTCCACAGTTTCATTCTTGCAGAAATAGTTTGGACATTTCCATTCAACCATCTCTCTTAAACTAAAATTTGGGCCCCAAATCTGAGGAAGGATGTGCAGGCTCTGGAGAGGGTCCAGAGGAGGTTTACAAGAATGATCCCAGGAATGAGTGGGTTAGCATATGATGAGCGTTTGACAGCACTGGGCCTTTACTCGCTGGAGTTTAGAAGGTAGAGGAGGGACCTCATTGAAACTTACGAAATAATGAAAGGCATAGATAGAGTAGATGTGGAAAGGATGTTTCCACTGGTGGGAGAGTCTAGGACCAGAGGCCACAGCCTCATAATTAAAGAGCTCTCTTTTGGAAAGGAGGTGAGGAGGGACTTCTTTAGTCAGAGGTCAGTCAGAGGAACTCATTGCCACCGAGGGCTGTGGAGGCCAAGTCAATGGACATTATTAAGGCCGAGATAAACAAATTCTTGTTTAGAACGGGTGTCAAGGGTTATGGGGAGAAGGCAGGAAAATAGGATTAGGAGGCGGAGATCAGACATGATTGAATGGTAGAGTGGACTCATAGAAACATAGAAAATAGGTGCAGGAGGAGGCCACTCGGCCCTTCGAGCCAGCACCGCCATTCATTGTGATCATGGCTGATCGTCCCCAATCAATAACCCGTACCTGCCTTCTCCCATTCCAATATTCCACTAGCCCCTAGAATAGAAATATTCTATGGTCTCGATGGGCCGAATGGCCTAATTCTCCGTCTATAACTTGTGAACTACAGCAGTGTTTATCAAACATCTCTTGAATTCATTGTTTTAATGAATTGTGTATTGCCTCCATTTCTTTGATCGGATATACTGTAACTTTCTTACCAGCCCTTAATTGATGTGTACAAGGGAAAGGGACTTAAAAAATTGCACTCAGGCTAAATACTGTCAATGTTGAAAGTTTGAAATGGGATCAGAAACACAGGTTCTGATGAAAAAGTCATTGAGCAGTTAATTCTGTTTCTCTTTTCCACGGAAGCTGCCTGGCGCACTGTTTTCAGCATTTTCTGTATTTATGTTTAGAGTTACTGCTTGGAGATACAGCGTGGAAAAAGGCCCTTCGTCCCATCGACTCCGCGCCGACCAGCGATCACCCGTACACTAGTTCTACCCTACACACTAGGGACAATTTACAGAAGCCAATTCACATATAAACCTGTGGGAAGGAGCTATGCGGTCTGCAAAGTCAAGATTATCCAGCTGCTCCCACATTGTCCACTGAATTCCATTTCTTTTCCCTTCAGTTGTTTCCATCTTGATGCTGTCAATTGCCAGGAGGAACAGGAATGGTGACAATAGACACCCCTGCTTGATGCCCGTCCTGACACTAACACTCTGAGAGAGCTGGCCTGCATGCATAACTTTGCATGAGGTTCCATCATACGAGTTCTTGATTAAGTTTATGATCTTGGTGGGAATTCCATAATGGTCCATTAAACGTCATAGTGTTGTCCTGTCTAACTTGTCAAAAGCTTTCTCAAAGTCGATGAAGTTGAAGTACAGGGACGTGTTCCATTCAATAGACTGCTCAATGATGCTGCATAATGTTGCTATGTGGAGCATCTCTGGAGAGAAGGAATGGGTGACGTTTCGAGTCGAGACCCTTCTTCAGATTCCATACATTCAATATTGTTAATTTTATGCCCCATCGTGTTGCACCTTTATTTGCTGAAGACCTGAAACATCACCCATTCCTTCTCTCCAGAGACGCTGCATGTCCTGCTGAGCTACTCCAGAATTTTGTGTCTACTTTTGATTTAAACCAGCATCTGCAGTTCTTTCCTACACTATTTGCTATAGTACTGCCACTCATGTGGGCTGCTAGGGTGACATCCCTTCCCCTCATAAGATCATAAGGACATAAGCAGAAGTAGAAACATAGAAAATAGGTGCAGGAGGAGGCCATTCTGCCCTTCAAGCCAGCACCACCATTAATTGTGATCATGGCTGATCGTCCCCTATCAATAACCCGTGCCTGCCTTCTCTCCATATCCCTTGACTCCACTAGCCCCTAGAGCTCTATCTAACTCTCTCTTAAATCCACGAAGCAGAAGTGATATGAGCAGAATTAGGCCATTCGACACATCGAGTCTACTCTGCCATTCAATCATGGCTGATTTATCTCTCCCGCCTTATCCCATTCTCCTGCCTTCTCCCCCCACCCTCTGACACCCGTGTTAATCAGGAATCCCCTGTCCAAAATGCCCTTGTTTGAAGGAGCCCTTCCACCAGACTCAGCCCCTCACTGTCCACTGGTGGAAGGGCTTCACACAATGATCCTTCCCCACAGAACCTTTGCGTTGGCTGCACCGAGCTTCAGTGTTGTCCCTCAGCACGTACTCTTGCAGTCTGGAATATGCCAGTTGGCAGCATTTCCTTGTGGACATCCCGCTGTGCTGGAAGACCAAGAATTACTGGTGTCAGACGACTGAATAATTCCCCCATTGCTTGGATGTAGTCCTGATCTTCCACCCTACCTCGTTGTGGATTTTGAACTTCTTCCCTGTAACTAATGCGATAATTGCTGAGACACTGGACCCTGTACTTTTGGCACTACCTGTTGCACTGGTGCGTGTCTTCATGGTGGGGTATGATTTGATGGCTGATGATGATGTTACTTTGTCACTTGTACCTAGGTAAGTGAAATTATTTGTTTTTAGGTACAAAGGACACAAGAATCGCCATAAAGACACCGCCAAAGTTGTGAAAAGTGCCCATCCCTTCTTCGTTTGGTACCCTGCTGGGTCCCCCTTAGTTCTTGGATGACCCCAGTTCTTGACACCCCCGCCATCTTCCCCCCCCCCCCCCCCCGCACCCACCCCCACCCCCGGGTCCCTCTTAGTCCCCTTTTTTTTCTCTCCAGGCAAATCAGTAGAGAACAAAGGTGTACAGGATAGACACAAACAGTTGGAGTAACTCAACGGGACAGGCAGCATCTGTGGAGCGAAGGAATGGGTGACGATTCGGGTCGAGACCCTTCGTCAGCCAAAGGTGTTCAATGTGTCTGGTACTAGTGACCATAATAAACCAATACAAAGTTTGGAGCAGATCAAAGAGCATCTTTAATCAAGTTGGCGCTTGATGTTGGTCTCTGTGTGTTCCAGGGAACAACCCATAAATCAGAAAGCCCTCTGTAAAGCAGCACCTCAGATTGAACTGGGGCAAAGATCATTGTGTTTTAACGAAAATGGGTTTTTAACTTCAAAGGTTTCAAAGGTATTGTCACATACCAGTGATAGTCGAATTACCATACAGCCATACTAAAATAAAAGCAACAAGACACACACAACTACATAAAGGTTAACATAAACATCCACCACAGCATTTTCCCCACATTCCTCAGTGTGATGGAAGGGGAAAAGTAAGTAAGAAGTAAGTTTAAATCAACTTGCGTTGAAACCAAAGTGCTTTACATAAAATAAATAATTAAGTTTCCGTACACCCATAGAAAAACTAAAAAAAAATAAACATGGCACAACACATTATAGAATTCAACATGAACGTCCCCCCACAACAGAATCAACATTTTCCACTGTGGGGAAAGGCATCAGAAAGTTCAGTCCTCTTCCTCTGTGATCACCCGAGGTCGGGGCCTATTTGTGGCCTCCGCAGCCAGTCCGATGTTTTCAGGCCCTCTTGTCGGGAAGATGGAACTCCGGCATCGGGTGAACACTCCTCAGCGGCTTGGAAATGCCTGGAGCGGCCGCTTCCTCCCCGGAGACCGCGGCTCCCGTAGTCCTCAGGCTGCGCTGGTTGGAGCTCCGACTCTGGCGATCTCGGATCCCAGCCATAAACAACGTCACCCCACTCCTGCAGTCCGCCATTTTAAGTTTGAAAGAAAAAAGGTCCAATCATCTTTATTCTCCCGCGGTCGGGGCAGTCGAACCATCTGTCGGGGCAATCGAAGCTCCCCCTGCTGGCGGTCGAAGCTCCCGCATCGGGGTGGTTGAAGCTCCTGCGGCTTGGAGTTTTGACCAGAGACCGCGGGCTCCATGATGTAGGCATCCACAGTTGGAGCTCTGAGATCGACCCCTGGCAAAGGCATCGCAAGCTCCGTGATGGTAAGTCCGCAGGCACACGCGGTGAAGTTCTCTAGGTCAGTCTCCAGCAAAGGCCGCCAACTCCACGATGTTACGCTGCAGTGCGGACGGAGATACGATACAGAAATGTTTCCCCACCCCACCCCCCCCACATATAACAAGTTGAAGAACACTAAAAAACATACATTTAACAATAGACAATAGGTGCAGGAGTAAGCCATTTGGCCCTTCAAGCCAGCACCGCCATTCAATGTGGTCGGTAGGCGGCGCGCGACTCTCGTCAGCAGCGGCCTCTGCAGCCCGTCTGTGTTTTTATTATTTTTTGTCTATGTTTTTATGTCGTTTTTGTTATTTTTTGTTGGGGAGTGTGTGTGTGGGGGGGGGGGGGGGGGGTGGGGTGGGAGGGAGGGGGTAACTTTTAATCTCTCCCTGCACGGGAGACCCGACCTTTTCTTTGTCAGGTCTCCGTGTGTCGTTGGGGCTGCAACGAGGAGCGGCCTCCAACAGGAGAAGACCGGGGGCTCTGGTGCCGACGACTCACCTCACCGTCGCGGGGCGGGCCGAGTCCGGAGCGGGTGGAGCGGTGGTGGAGCGCTGCTGCTGCTGCGGCCCGACCTCCGGAGATTCGGAGGCTGCAACTGCGGGTCTGGTGGGTCGGCGGACGGCGGCACCGGGAGCCCGCGGGTCCCTGGAGGGAGACCGCTTTTCAGGGCACCCGCAACGGCGACTTCTCCCGCCCGAGTTGCGGGGTCGAAGAGCTCCTGGAGCGGGGCCTTACGGCACCGCCCCGCGCGGCTTGGAATGGCCGCGGGACTCTGCGAGCGCACGCCGGGGGCTCCAACATCAAGACCCGGTGTGCGACCTCGCACCACCCGGCGTGGCTTTAATGGCCGCGGGACAATCGCCATCGCCATCGCCAGCCGGGGGCTTTGAATTTGACTCTGACATCGGGGGGGGGAGTGCAGTGGAGAGATAAGTTTTTTTTTTTTGGCCTTCCATCACAGCGATGTGATGGATGTTTATGTAAATGATGTTGTGTCTTGGGTCTATTTGTTTGTAATGTATGGCTGCAGAAACGTCATTTTGTTGGGACCTCAAGGGGTCTAAATGACAAAATAAATTGAATTGAATTGAATTGAATTGAATTGAATTGAATGTGATCATGGCTGATCATCCACACTCAGTACCCCCCCCGTTCCTGCCTTCTCCCCATATCCCCTGACTCCGCTATTTTTAAGAGCCCTATCTAGCTCTCTCTTGAAAGCATCCAGAGAACTGGCCTCCACCGCCCTCTGAGGCAGAGAATTCCACAGACAAACCATTCTCTGTGAGAAAAAGTGTTTCCTCCTCTCCGTTCTAAATGGCTTACTCCTTATTCTTAAACTGTGGCTCCTGGTTCTGAACTCCCCCAACATCGGGAACATGTTTCCTGCCACTAACGTGTCCAAGCCCTTAACAATCTTATATGTTTCAATAAGATCGCCTCTCATCCTTCTAAACTCCAGAGTGTACAAGCTCCATTCTCTCAGCATATAACAGTCCCGCCATCCCGGGAATTAACCTTGTAAACCTACGCTGCACTCCCTCAATAGCAAGAATGTCCTTCCTCAAATTAGGGGACCAAAATGGCACACAATACTCCAGGTGTGGTCTCACTAGGGCTCTGTACAATTAAACACAATTAATACACATACAATTAAAAAATAAAGAAGGATAGGGCAGAGAGACTGTTGGCGAGGCAGCCTTTGCTGGCATCAGGGGGTTGAAATTGAGTTCCACATTTCAGGGTGGGTACACCAGATTCCAATAAATGGAGAAAATATTCTCCTCTCTGATCCGGTGCCTTTCGCGACCTTTGTGGTGTGTTTTTTTAATTTCCTTTAACAAGGGGGACACAGTGTTGCAGGGACAGAGTTAGTGACGTTGAATGTCAGTGACGTAATAATGCCATGGCGCAATGATAGAGTGACGTAGCGACGCGCGACCCCGCGGTATTTCGGTGACGTAATAAAGTAATGACGCAATGAGAGCTTGACGCAACGACGCGGGGCCGCTGTATTTCGGTGACGTAATACAGTAATGACGCAATGAGAGCTTGACGCAACGACGCGGTGCCGCTGTATTTCGGTGACGTAATAAAGCAGCGGCTGCAATGATAGAAGGACGCGGTGACGTGAGGACGCAGTGCCGCGCGAGGGCGGGACGACGGTTGGGCGGGCGGCAGGGAGGCGCCGGCAGCTGACGGTGGTGGTGGAGCGAGGAGCGAGGAGCGCGGAGCGCGGGCACCGGCAACGGAGACGACGAGCAGCACCCGGACACCGGGAGCGGTCTGGGCTGTCCTCCCTCCCTCCCGCCCGCTGCCCAGCGGAACAGTTTGCCGCAGGTACATGGAGAGGCGCAGGACGGCAGGTGCGGCATCTTCAGCCAAGCACTCGGCGGGGGGCCGTTACGGTCCGGGCGGGTCGGGTCGGGTCGGGCAGCGTCTGTAGAGGAGGAGGCCCTTCATACCCCGGGGGGGGGTGACACGATATGTGGATACGGGTAAAGTGGTTGGATACACGGGTGAGGGCGGTATATATATATAGATGAGCAAGCATATATTCAGGTGAGGATACACATACAGGTGAGGGGGATATATACGGAGCAGTCATGGTGCCACAGCGGTAGAGTTGCTGCCTGACACTGACAGCAAAATGCAACGCCAGAGACGGTTCGATCCCGACTACGGGTGCTGTGTACGTTCTCCCCGTGACCTACGTGGGTTTTCTCAGAGATCTTCGGTATCCTCCCACACTCCAAAGACGTGCAGGTTTGTAGGTTCACAAAAATGCTGGAGAAACTCAGCGGGTGCAGCAGCATCTGTGGAGTGAAGGAAATAGGCGACGTTTCGGGCCGAAACCCTTCTTCAGACTGATGGGGGGGTGGAGGGGAGAAGGAAGGAAAAAGGAGGAGGAGGAGCCCGAGGGCTGAGGAAGGGGAGGAGACAGCAAGGGCTAACAAAATTGGGAGAATTCAATGTTCATGCCTGCAGGATGGAGGCTCTCCAAGCGGAATATGAGGTGCTGTTCCTCCAATTTCCGGTGTTGCTCATTCTGGCCATGGAGGAGACCCAGGACAGAGAGGTCGGACGGGGAATGGGAGCGGGTGTTGAAGTGCTGCGCCACTGGGAGGTCAGGTAGGTTCTTGTGGACCGAGCGGAGGTGTTCGGCGAAACGATCGCCCAAGTCTCACCGACGTAGATCAGCTGACATCTAGAGCAGCGGATGCAGTAGATGAGGTTGGAGGAGATACAGGTGAACCTCTGTCGCACCTGGAATGACTGCTTGGTCCTTGAATGGAGTCGAGGAGGTAGGTAAAGGGACAGGTGTTGCATTTCTTGCGGTTGCAACGGAAAGTGCCCGTGGAGGGAAGGGAAGAATTGACAAGGGAGTTGCGGAGGGAGCGGTCTTTGTGGAAGGCAGACATGGGGGGAGATGGGAAAATGTGGCGAATGGTAGGGTCACGTTGGAGCTGGCGAAAATGACCGAGGATTTTCCAGCATCTGCAGTTCCTTCTTGAACAGGTTTGGCTGTTTTAAAAAAAATGTCCACAAGACCTTTTTCCAGAACTGTGGTTGCTCTTGTAAGTACTTCTTGGAAAACTAACCTGGCCATCCTATTTTTGTGGCTAATCAGTGGTTTGCACCTTGCGGTGTAGCCTCTGCATTTCTGTTCATGAAGTCTTCGGCGCACAGTGGTCATTGACAAATGTACACCTGACTCCTGAAGTTTCTGACCTCTTAATTCGTACTCGTGACAATAAACTGACTTTTGAACCTTTGAACTGCAATAGACCTTATGTTGGATGAGGAGTTCCAAGATATTGTCTCAGCACTGATAACAAGAAAGCAACATGCTTCTGAGTCAGCCTAATTTATAACATAGCGTATTCATGTCCATTTGATGGCTGCTAGGGCAATCAATGTGTAAGTTGCTGCAATGCCTCTTCTAGGTGCATTCATATGCGTGCAGAGGGCGTAGCTATTGTGGGTGGTAATCGGTATGCCAATCAATGCTGTACTGTGTGACTCTTATGAAAGAGTTAATGTAGTTCATGTGTATAAAGTCGTGGGATAGATGTGATGATTGCATAGTCTTTTACCCAGGGTAGAAGGATCAAGAAACAGGACATAGGCTTGGGCCTGTCCCACTGTACGAGCTAATTCAAGAGTTCTCCCGAGTTTCTCCTGATTCGAGCTCGGAGAATTACGGTAATAGCTGCTCGTAGGTACTCGGGGCTCGAGGCTGTTATGAACTCTAAACTGTTTTTAAGATTTAAACTAAGACTGGCAGTTGAATTAAAACTTTGAATTAAATTACTGAAAGTTATTTTCCATTTTTATTTCGGAACAGCTTGAACCTTTATGAACCACTTCTGATTGATCTACACATTATAACTCCAATCCCTGCACAATGTGCCATCGTTATAGCTGCTTTTATAGTCAGGAAACGGCACTTTTGCAACATGTTGAAGAAAATCCGGATGCAAATTTTCCCTGAGGTGTGGCAAAATGTACGTGAAACAGAATGAGATAAATGGAAATGTGGACATTTCTGTTCCCTTGGTTGTCTGTGGATTAAGCTACATAAATCGATTTCCAAATCGGAATTGTCTTGAGGAAATCTTCAAAAAAGAGTCCAACTATATTAGAAACCAATCCATCTATCAGTTGTAAAGCACTGGATGTGGATGAGCCCAATGTTGCCGGCCCAGTGGGCTACATGGAGGACGTTATTTTAGACGGGCAGCACATTTTAAACAGTGCTGATTCAATGGAGGATGAGCAGCAAGATGCTCTGCCAAGAGAAAGATCGAGTGCACTGAAGGAGGAAGGAAGCAATGATATATGGAGTGACTTTGCAAGTTACTACAAAACTCCTCATCTCCAACAGCAAGATGTTGGTTCCTTTTGTGGGTTGCCAGCGACGGAAAAGAATGATTCGATAAAAAGGAGCTCCCCGCCGCAGAGTTTCAAAGTTCGCAATGGCAGCCTGAAGAACCATCATCACGTCCTGGCACAGCTCCACAATTCCGATACAAGTTATGAATGTGACGATGAATCCAAGCTCTCTGTATCTGTGGCCAGTGCTGGCAAGCAGCAGGACACCGTTTCACAATTGGACATTTCTGGGCACGTGGAGAAGAATGACCCAGGCCAATCTGCAGACAAGTGGACAGCACAGGTGTATCATGACCAGTCAATGGACGGCACTTTGCAGACTGACCATGAAACTGAACGCTCAGACTTTGGTGCCGGTGCCATTATATTCACTGCTACTGCATCGCTTTTGCAAATCCAGGAGATTCTCACTGCGAATTCAGCTTTGACGGTTAGTATTACAAATTATTATATAAACACTGACTGTCAAGGTAAATAGAAGTTGAATTAAATATTGATTAAATATTAAACATAATCACAAAAATACTGAAAACACTAAGCATCTGGGTGAATGTGTGCAGAGGGGGTGATTTTTGAGTGCACCAGCATTTTCTATATTTCTGATTACTAGCAATGTCAGTAATTGATCCTGATTACTGTATCAATCAGTATCAATGTTGTGTTCTGCTAGTAAGTCCAACATTGACTCGAGACCATCTCTGGGAAAAGGAATAGATGACGTTTTGGGTCGAGACCCTTCTTCAGACTGGAAGTTGGGAAAGGGAAATGAAAAATATATGCCGTTTATATACACAGATATATCTCTTGTTTCCCTTTCCCCTGACTCGCAGTCTGAAGACGAGTCTTGACCCGAAACATCACCTATTCTTTTCTCCAGAGATGCTGTCTACCCGCTGAGTTACTCCTGGTTTTTGTCAACCTTTAGTTTAGACCAGCATCTGCAGTTCCTTCTTATACATTGACTAGAGCCCATTAATGTAGCTCCATCACCTGTTCTGTCACCAAAATTCCATCTGCTATTATTACTGTAATCATCAGAATTGCTGTTCTTTCACTATAAGTAAAAAATACATTCCGATATTAACAAAGCAATGTATTTCAATGAATATTAAAAATGGAAAAATGCTGACAATGAAATTCCCCAAAATTCTGTGACATACTGAATGGAAATTATATTGGGGATTGAGCTCTGAGCTTGTAAATGTGGAACCGAACTGCAGGTGCAGATTTATACAAAATAACACGCACAACATCTCTAGAGGAGGGTCTCAACCTGATGCTTCACCTATCCATGTTCTCCACAGATGTAGCCTGACCCTCTGAGTTATTCCATTACTTTTTGCAACACTATAAATGCTGGCTTACCTGGAAATGTCAGGAAAAATTACAATTCCCATCTGTTAAATTACTAATGGATTTTCTGCAATAATGCAAAGAGTAAAAAATGCTTAAAGTAGTGCAGAGCAAATTAAATTATTTCTAGTTGTTAATCAAGTAAATCCCTTTCTTTGGATATTGAACGGTACTGCATCACTGCACAAATGCCATTGAAGAGTGTTGCACCCTTTGCCAACTATGTTGTGGACCACTATAACCATGCTAATTCTGGCATAAGGAAAGGAATTGATGAACAGGAGCAAATATTGGATCATATTAGGTGGAATCTGTCTTAAAATACACGTTCATGTTATGAATAGTGAGCCCTTCCTCACAACCAAGTCCAAGGAACTAAAGGAAGAATAGGAATAAAAAGTATGGAGACTAGTTGTGCAGGTTACAGTATTTGGCACACACCAAGGCTGAATGCTGCACCAAACCTGGAGCTGGAGCTTCTGCTTTGAGCAGCAACCTATATCTCTGCACTGACCTCCTCTCCTCCTCCCCCTCCCCCAGATATATTAATTAGTATGTCACACCAGCTCTGGTCCCCACTGACCTCCTCCTCCCCTGCTCACCTGTCCTACCCCAGACATACCACTGACCACCGGCACTGCTCACCTCTGACCTCCCCCAGACATACTAGTTGGAGAACAATCTCAACCATGGCTGCTGCTTTCTTCTCCAATTTGTACAAGGCCAAATGAGCAGCTGGGATTTAGAATGAGCTGCAATGCAGAGGAGGAAAATTGGAAGGAGAGCAATTTGTCACATAGTATGTTTTTGGCAGCAATGAGAATGGCCAATTTGGGTGAGGGTGATAGCGTATAGCCACAAACACACATTGGAGAATAGTGAAGCATTCTGTTTGAGTCTGTGAAACGATTGGGAAGACTAAAGCAATTGTTTGCAATGTTTGACTGGAAGAAGCTGCACCTTGTTTATGCCCGGATGGTCACGATGTTGGCCAGCCTCCCTTCCATGAACTCCATCTACGCCACTCTGCCTCGGCAAGGCCGCCAGCAGAATCGAGGACCAGTCTCATTCCAGTCCCACCCTCTTTTCCTCTCTCCTATCAACAAGAGAAACGGGTTTGAAAACTCAAAGATCCAGATTCAAGGACAGTTTCACCCCAGCACTAATCAGGCAACTGAAGGGTCCTCTCATCAGCTAGAGTACAGTCCTGACCTCCCATATACGCATATGGCGCAGTGGCAGAGCTATTGCTTTACACGCCGGAGACCCGCGTTCGAACCTGACTGGGTGCTGTCCGTACGGAGTTTGTACGTTCTCCCCGTGAATGCGTGGGTTTTCTCCGGGATCTTCGGTTTCCTCTCGCACTCCAAAGACGTACAGGTTTGTAGGTTAATTGGCTTGGTGTAAATGTAAAATTGTCCCTAGTGTGTGTGTTGGGTAGTGTTAATAGGCGTGGATCGCTGGTCGGTGCGGATGGTGGGCCGAAGGGCCTGTTTCCAAGATGTACCTCTAAACTAAACCTAAACCTCATTGGAAACAAAAGCCACTGTGAAGTCACATCATTACATATGTGTCAAAGTTTAATGGATGTCTTGTCTCAATTCATCCTATTTGCTCCATTATAACTAAAACTAGAATCTGTCTTTGACGGACAATGTCTATTAACATCCCTCTCTTCAGCTTATCACAAGACTGTGCTATCGTTGGTTTCCACCATACTTCCTCTCTTGAGTTAAAGTTGTTCATTGTTGGCTGTGTTTAATGCTGATGTTCCCCACGGTGGGAAGTGGAAGTGATGATGGAGATGCTCTGCTAACTATTGAACAGGAATGGTGACATTGATTGGGGTCAGTCCCACTGGAATCCGCAGTGTCTTGTGTCTACTATAGAAGGTCCCTGCTCTGGATACAGTAAATCTTTGTGTGTGACTACTCAAGGTCAATGACGAGCCTGTGTATTTGTTGATGGCTACAATATCTGGGCCACAGCATCCCTTCAAAGACCAGAAGTGGAGTGAAGAGCCTGAAAAACTGGAGGTGGTTCAAATCTTGCAAGCTTGCTACTTCAGGATCTTTGTATGAATTAAATGGGCTTCCTCGGTAATAATAAAAGCTTTTTAACTGAAACATTAGAGAATACAGAGTACACCATTTCTTTATTCCTTTAGACTGATTCATGGAATCTCGTGGAAAACATTTTCCAGAAGTCTTTCCCCTCTGAACCTGTGAAGCATGACCTTGAAGACTTCCCAGAGCTGGAGCATTCACTTGAGAAACATGGAGAAAAAAGTGATCCAAATAAAGCAATGTCATTATTAAGGTAATTTCTAATATATAAGTAAAGAAATTGTGCTGTAACAGTAAACATATCCACATCATTGTCATAGGAGATAACTGATAGACACAAAATGCTGGAGTAAAGGGCCTGTCCCACTTTCACGAGGTAATTCACAAATTCTCCCAAGTTTTCCCCTTGATTCAAACTCGCAGAATGTTCGTAACGAGTCCGTAGGAGTTCGTAGATATATCGTAGCGGCTCGTTATGCCAGCGGTAGGTACTCGTGGCATCGGGTAAGTCGGGACGTTTTTTCCCGCCCGATTAAAAAAAAATGTCCACAAGTATAAAAATGGTCGGATGAAAGAATTAAGTTGTGAAAGTGCGACAGGCCCTTAACTCTGGAGAGAAGGAATGGGGGACGTTTTGGGTCAAGTCCCTTGTTCAGGCTTAGAGTCAGGGGAGAGGGAGAACAGAGACCTGGAAGGGTAAAGTGTGAAAACGACCGATCAAAGCAGACAATGACAAGGAAATGTCGAATGGTTCATTGTTAGCTGAGGGGAGGGTGACAAGGAACACTGCAATCAGAAGGACAGTGAAACTGGTCGGACAACTCGGGTTGGGGAGGGACGGAGAGAGAGGGTTACTTGAAATTAGATAAATCAGTATTCATACCGCTGGGTTGTAAGCTGCTCAAGCATTACTGTGCTGTTTTTATAAGTGAAAGGATAAATGAACGTTTTTGTGCCATACCTCCAACGTAGAACTAAAAAGCACACTGATTAGTTGTCTCTTGGTTAGGTAGACAGCTCGTAATACATTTCAGGCACAATGGGTGATCTTCAAGTCATTGCACATCTGTGGCTAACAAAGGAGGTGATGACAATTACCAGACTAAAGATTTAATAGGAATCTGAGGGGTGGGTTTTTACATACAAAGATTGATGGGACAACGGAATAAGCTGCCAGAGAAGGTAGTTGAGGCAGGGATTATCCCAATGTTTAAGAAAGAGTTAGACAGGTACATGGATAGGACAGGTTTGGAGGGATATGGGCCAAATGCGGGCAGGTGGGACTAATGTAACTGGGACATTGTTGGGCGGTGTGGGCAAGTTGGGCCGAAGGGCCTGTTTTCCACGCTGTATCACTCTTGAGTATTAACCAACCCACCTGAAATCAAAATCCTAATGGACTAAACGGGACATTCAAGCGGTTAAAAGATGGCTTACTGTATTATTCTTTTCATGTGTGATTTCTTGCTCTTTATCAAATTAGCACTCAAACACCCTTTCTAACAATGAGGTTTTGAAAGTTGAAATTTCCTCTTCACAAACTGAAAGCAAATTAGAAGTGTGAAAATGCACACATTCAGATTCTCACCAGCTAGAAAGCGGTCCTGACCTCTCATCTGCGTTATTGGAGATCATACTTTATCTTGCATTAAATGTATTTTCTTTGACTGGATAACCACAAACAAAAGCTTTTTAATGTACCTCGGAACACATGAGAATAACAAACTAAACTAAACTAATGAAGCATATTTGTAAAAGTTGTACAACTTTTCCAGCTTTCTCCCCCCTCCCCAATCCAGTCGGTCTGAAGAAGGGTCTCGAACTAAAATGTCGCCTGTCAATTCCCTCCAACTGACTGGCTGAATTACTCCAGTACTTTTTGTTTTGTTTAAGACAAGCATCTGCCATGCATAAGATCATCAGAGTGGAATTAGGCCATTCGGCCCGTCAAGTCTACTCTGCTATTTAATCGTGGCTAATCTATCTTTCTCTCTTAACCCCATTCTCCTGCCTTCTCCCCATAACCCCTGACACCCTTGTGTTCCCGCGTCTCCACATTTGTGCGGGACTAGAAGATCTTTGAGCAGTTCAATGGGTTTTAAGTGATTGCAATTTTCTGCTGTGACGTGTCGAGTACAAGTTGATCTTGAGTGAGGCAAGATGTGAGTGATAGATCAATACCACCAGCAATGTAGGTTGAGGAAGCTCGCAATTCCTCTTTCAAAGGTTGTCTGGAAATAGAGGAAAAGGCAAGTTTCTATTAAGTTGATTAAGGGAAAGGGGAAGTGAAGCCTGAGACAACATAAACTTCAGTCATCAGCAGAGGTCCCAGCTCCAATGGGGGTCCCGGCATCTTGAGGTAGTCCCAGTGTGCGTGGGGGGTCCCAGCATCTTTGGACAGAGATCTTGTCCTGGAGAGGGGAGATGACCATGTACCGATGGGTCCCAGCATGTCCTTTGGTCCCAGCATCTTTGGCAGCTTCCACCTGGCTCCAATGGGGGGTCCTGGCATCTTTGCGCAGCAAGACAAAAGTCAGTTTGTGTGCAGTTCTTGAAACGTACTTGTTTTTAACTTATTTGCAACTCACACCAGTCTGCATGCCATTTGTTGTGTGGACTATTGGGGAACATGTTGCACAATGGTGGCGTGTGATGGATTTCAATGAATCAGTTGTTTTTCCTGTTTTTTTTTTTACATGTTTGAATCTAAATTGCTTTTTAGTTTAATTTTGCGCATCTTTTGGAAAATAACCGTAGAAAGGAAAGCCACAGCCTTGATTATAATGCATGCAAGACAGGAATGAGGTGTAGACTGATTGTAGGTGTAATTGTGAAATGAAACACTGCGGCTGTTTAAATACACCAGCTACAATGAGACGAGCCAGAGCCTGAAAGGGGGGTGGAGAAATACCTTGTGCAAGAGAAGGTGAACCAGAATGGGGAGATTGTGCCCTTATCTCGCATCTCAAGAGTGCATACACGAGGTAAAAGCACAAGGAAGGTAACAGAAGTAAGATTCCTTCCATTTCATTGTACCTAAAACATAGTAAACGTAAAGACCAGGGAAAGACCTCATTGTCAGGCACAGCAGAGGCTGCTGTTATAACGAGGAACTGCAGATGCCGATTTACACCGAAGATAGACACAAAATGCTAGAGTAACTCAGCGGCACAGGCAGCCTCTCTGGAGAGAAGGAATGGGGGGGGGGGGGGGGGGGGGGGGGGGGGCGTTTTGGGCCGAGACCCTTCTTCAGTCTGAAATGTTCCTTCGATGCAGGGATGCTGCCTGTCCTGCTTAGTTAATCCAGCGTTTTGTGCCTGTCTTCATGCGATACTGAAGCTATTTTTATCATTCATTGATGCACTGAGGCTCTATAAGGCCCTGGTCAGGCCGCATTTGGAATTTTGGGAGCAATTTTGGGCACCATATCTGGGGAAGGCTGTGCTGGCCCTGGAGAGGGTCCAGAGGAGGTTTACAAGAATGATCCCAGGAATGAGTGGACTAATTTATGATTAGCGTTTGTCGGCACTGGGTCTGTACTCACTGGAGTTTAGAAGAATGAGGGGGGACCTCATTGAATCTTACAGAATAATGACAGGCTTGGATAGAGTGGATGTGGAGATGATGTTTCCAATAGTGGGAGAGTTTAGGACTAGAGGTCATAGCCTCAGTATTAAAGGACATTTCTTTAGGAAGGAAATAAGGAGGAATTTTAGTCCGAGGATGGTGACTTTGGAATTCTTTGCCACAGATGGCTCTGGAGGTCAAGTCAGTGGATATTTATAAGGCAGATATATATAGATTCTTGATTAGTACGGGCGTCAGGGGTTATGGGGAGAAGGCAGGAGAAGGGGGTTAGGAGGGAGAGATAGATGAGCCATGATTGAATGGCGGAGTAGACTTGATGGGCCGAATGGCCTAATTCTGCTTCTATCACTTATATGCTTTATGTCGTGATTGGCTTTATAAGACTTTGTTTCGGCCACATTTGGGGGTATTGCGTGCCCCATTATAGGGAGGATGTGTAAAAAGTGCGGTGGAGGTTTACCGAATGATGCCTGGATTCCAGAGTATTAGCTGCAAGGAGGGGTTGGAATGATTTGGATTGTTTTCTCTGAAACACTGGAGGTTGCAGGGAGATGTGATACAGTGCATTCAGAAAGTATTCAGATCCCTTCACTTTTTCCACATTTTGTTACGTTACAGCCTTATTTTAAATGGATTAAATTATTTTTTTTCATCAATCTACACACAATACCCAATAATAAAAAAGCAAAAACAGGTGAAATAACTGAAATGTCACGTTTACATTAGTATTCAGACCCTTTACTCAGTACTTTGTTGAGGCACCTTTGGCAGCGATTACAGCCTCAAGTCTTCTTGTCGGTTTAAGTCCGGGCTCTGGCTGGGCCACACAAGGACATTCACAGACTTGTCACAAAGCCACTCCTGCGTTGTCTTGGCTGTGTGCTTAGGGTCGTTGTCCTGTTGGAAGGTGAACCTCTGCCCCAGCCTGAAGTCCCGAATGCTCTGGAGCAGGTTTTCATCAAGGATTTCTCTGTACTTTGCTCCGTTCATCTTTCCCTCGATCCTGACTAGTCTCCCAGTTCCTGCTGCTGAAAAACATCTCACACTATGATGCTGCCACCACCATGCTTCACCAATAGGTATGGTATTGGCCAGGTGATGAGCGGTGCCTGGTTTCCTTCAGACGTGACGCTTGGCATTCAGGCCAAAGAGTTCAATCTTGGTTTCATCAGACCAGAGAATCTTGTTTCTCATGCCCTTTAGGTGCTTTTGGCAAACTCCAAGCGGGCTGTCATGTGCCTTTTACTGAGGAGTGGCTTCTGTCTGGCCACTCTCTACCGTAAAGGCCTAATTGGTGGAGTGCTGCAGATATAGTTATCCTTCTGGAAGGTTCTCCCATCTCCGCAGAGGAACTCTGGAGCTCTGTCAGAGTGGCCATCTCCCTGACCAAGGCCCTTCTCCCCCGATTGCTCAGTTTGGCCGGGCGGCCAGCTCTATGAAGAGTCCTGGTGGTTCCAAAGTTCTTCCATTTAAGAATGACGGAGACCACTGTGCTCTTCGGGACCTGCAATGCTGCAGACATTGTTTTATACCCTTCCCCAGATCTGTGTCTCAACACAATCCTGTCTCGGAGGTCTATGGACGATTCCTTTGTCTTCATAGCTTGGTTTTTGTTCTGACATGCACTGTCAACTGTGGGACCTTAAATAGACAGGTCAAATCATGTCCAATCAATTAATTTCCCACTTGTGGACTCCAATCAAGTTGTAGAAACATCTCAAGGATAATCAATGGAAACAGGATGAACCTAAGCTCAATTTTGAGTGTCATAGCAAAGGGTCTGAATACTTATGTAAATGTGATATTTCAGTTATTTCTTTTTAATTACTTTGAAAAAATGTCTATGGCCGCTTGTTCCATACACCCACCACCCACAAACCTGGAGAAGTTTAATAATCGTACATTGCTACACGTACCAGCAAAGTCTGTAATTCCCATTCATCTGCAGGACACTGCTCATAGTTAAAGCTATTTTGCAGTGTTCCTTCCTTACGCCTTTTCCAGATCTCTTTCATTCATTGGGAATCTTGCCCCATCAAGTCATAAACATCTCCATACAATGAGTGAGATGGTCAGTATTTACAAATTTAATTGAAGATTTCATGAATACAGGAGCCTTGAATCCAAACCACACACAAACGAGTTGAATACAGTTACAACAGTCACTTACTGATATAAATGTTTAAATATGCCAATGCTGTACAATATATTAAAGCATGCAAGGTATTTGTGTATCTCTTATAATTGCTTCTTCTTCTTCAGTTATGAATTTGCAAATGCTTGGGGAGAGCTTCATGATCTTAATAAAGTGGCCTTGAGATTTTCCTGGAACGTATCAAGTACTCGTGTGAAGCTGTTATCCATACTGGGAATTGACCAAAACCACAAGGCAAGGACATCTTGTTTATTTATCATACCATTACTTCAAATATGCCATTTTTTTCTTACAACTCCTCATTTATATCCATCTCAAGAGAATCTGGCGTTGAATTGCATTCCAATGATCGAACATGTTGGTAAAGTAATCTGCAGTTTTGTTATTAAGTTCTAGGTGCAAAATTAGGCCAATTGGCCCATCTAGTCTACGCTGCCATTCAATCATGGCTGCCCTCCCCCTCCCCCTCCCCCTCGCATCTCCTTCGAGGTAAGAGATTAAAAGAAAGTTACTCACCACATAAAACCAGCTAAAGAACACTAAAACATACATTTAACACATACTAAACCTGAAGACCAATGGACCAAAAGACTTCTTGACCGCCCTATCTACTTTTGACACCATTATCAAGCAACTATGTACCTGCACTCCTAGATTCCCTCCCCCCCCTGTTCTACAACACTGCCCAGGGCTTTGGGAGAGCTGGGAAGGGGAGGGGAAACGGAGAAAGGAGAGACTACCTGAAATTGGAGAAGTCAATGTTCATACCGCTGGGGTGCAAACTACCCAAGCAAAATATGAGGTGCTGCTCCTCCAATTTACGGTGGGCCTCACTCTGGCCATGGAGGAGGCCCAGAACAGAAAGGTTGGATTCGGAATGGGAGGGGGAGTTGAAGTGCTGTGCCACCGGGAGATCAGGTTGGTTATTGCGAACCGAGCAGAGGTGTTGGGCGAAGTGATCGCCGAGCCTACGCTTGGTCTCACCGATGTGGAGCAGCTGACACCTAGAGCAGCGGATGCAATAGTTGAGATTGGAGGAGGTGCAGGTGAACCTCTGCCACACCCGGAAAGACTGCTTAGGTCCTTGGATGGTGTCTAGGGGGGAGGTAAAGCGACTGGTGTAGCATTTCCTGCGGTTGCAAGGGAAAGTACCAAGAGAGGGGGGGGTTTGGATGGGAAGGGACAAATTGACCAGAGAGTTACGGAGAGAGCGGTCTCTGCGGAAAGCCGAACAGGGAGAAGATGGGAAGATGTGGCCAGTGGTGGGATCCCGTTGGAGGTGGCGAAAATGTCTGAGGATTCTTATTACGAGGATGGGGAGTGAGAGCAGAGTTGTGGGGTATAGAAGAGGCCCTGGTGAGAGCCTCATCGAAAGTCGAAGAGGGGAACACCCGTCCCCTAAAGAATGACCTGGTTTGGAGCACCACATCCTGGGTGCAGATGCGGCGTTGACGGAGGAATTGAAAGTAGGGGATGGAGTCTTTACATGAAGCAGGGTGGGAAGAAGTGTAGTCCTGATAGTCAGTGGGTTTATAGTAGACGTCGGTCAGTAGTCTGTCACCTGCGATGGAGATAGTGAGGTCTAGAAACAGTAGGGAGATGTCAGAAATGGTCCAGGTGTGTTTGAGTGCTGGATGGAAGTTAGGGGTGAAATGGATGAAGTCAGTTGTCTTTGGTTATTTGTCAATCTCTAGCAACATGAAGCACAACGGCAATTGTTCTCTTTCTTAATTCACTGATATAACGTTGAATTAGTTTGCAATTATTTTCTTCACCATGCTTCTGCTTTGAAGTCAAATGTTGTCATTTAAAGCTGTTTGTAGTGAGGTAAACAAAATATCTAAACTAATTTAAATTAAGGATCAGCCGTTAGAACGTGCACTTTTGTAAGTCTTTACATTGCACGGCATGAGCTGTGTTGGGAAGGAGAGAGGTGTGTCAACACAGTGGTGCAGATGGGAAAGAAAGAAGGCAGCTATGGGATACTGAGTTGGATTATCAACCATGATCATATTGAATGGCGGTGCAGGCTCGAAGGGCCGAATGGCCTACTCCTGCACCTATTTTCTATGTTTCTATGTGTTCTGCAGCATGCTTTAACATAGCTGTATCCAGCAGGCGGTGCTGCTGAGCAGTAGCATGAGATTGTTGCCTGAGGCTGTAAAGAAGTGTAGGAAAGAACTGCAGATGCTGGTTTAAACCGAAGATAGACACACAAATGCTGGAGTGGCTCAGCGGGATAGGCAGCATCTCTGGAGAGAAAGAATGTATGACGTTTCGGGTCGAGACCTGTCGTCAGACTAGTTAGGGAAACGGGAGATAGAGATGATGAGATGGAGATCATGATGAGATTGAGATGGAGAACATCGGGCTGCCCGTAGCGGCGACAGTGGGGGGAAATTTTGACCCTGCTGTGTGGGGATGTCTGTGTCAAGAGAGAGTCAAGAGTCAATTTAATTGTCATTTGGACCCCTGGAGGTCCAAACGAAATGCCGTTTCTGCAGCCATACATTACACACAAATAGACCCCAGACACAACATAATTACATTTAACATAAACATCCATCACATAACTGTGATGGAAGGCCAAAAAAACTTATCTCTCCACTGCACTCTTCCCCCCCCCCCCTCCCCCCCGATGTCAGAGTCAAAGTCAAAGCCCCCGGCTGGCGACGGCGATTGTCCCGCGGCCATTAAAGCCACGCCGGGTGGTGCGAGGTCGCACACCGGGTCTTGGTGTTGGAGCCCCCGGTGTGCGCTCGCAAAGTCTCGCGGCCGTTCCAGCCGCCCGGGGCAATGGTGTTAGGCCCCGCTCCAGGAGCTCTTCGACCCTGCAACACGGGCGGGAGAATTCGCCATTGCAGGAGCCCCGAAAAGCGGTCTCCCTCCAGGGAGCCGCGGGCTCCTGGTGCCGCCGTCCACAGACCTGTCGTTGGAGCCTCCGCATCAGCAGCAGCAGCGCGGCAGCGGCAGCGCTCCTCCACCGCTCCACCCGCTCCGGTCTCGGCCAGTTCCGCGACGGCGACGGTGAGTAGCACCAGAGTCCCCGGCTTCTTCCTGTTGGAGGCCGCTCCTCGTTGCGGCCTCAACGACACCTGAGACCCGACGAGAAAAGGTCGGGTCTCCAGTGCAGGGAGAGATTCAAAAGTTTCCCCCCCCCTCCCACCCCCACCCCTGCCCCCCCCACACACACACCCCAACATAAAATAACAAAAACTACATATAAACACAGACAAAAAATAATAAAAAAATAATAAAAATAATAAAAAAATAAAAAATAATAAAAACGCGGACAGGCTGCAGAGGCCGCTGCTGGCCAGAGCCGCACCGCCTACCGGAATCGGTTAAAGACGTTTGTATTCTGTGCTCGTTATTATTTGTATGGCTGTATGGCGACCACACATTTCACTGTACCAATTGGTACATGTGAAAAATAAATGTATCTTGTATGATGATGTAGACAGATAAAGAACAATGAATTAAAGATATGCAAAAAAGTAACGATGGTAAAGGAAACACGCCATTGTTAGCTGTTTGTTGGGTGAAAACGAGAAGCTGGTGCGACTTGGATGGGAAGGGATGGAGAGAGAGGGAATACCGCGGTTACTTGAAGTTAGAGAAATGTGGTCATTGTACACAGCAAGATCCCAGAGTCGCAACATGAAGAAGGAAGGTTAATGTCCCTCACCAAGTTATGGTCTAGCAATCACTGCTCAGGTGGGAGCAGATTCAAGTGAGCGGGATTGATACTAAAAAGGAGACAAAATGGAAAGACTTGGGGTACAAGTGCAGTGGAATTAGTTGGGTTAAGACGGAGCACACTGGAGTAAACAGACTCTTTGACCTGCGTGATGTAATTATCAATATTTTGCATTTGTTTTGAAACAATTATTTGGTATAATTTGAAGTTTCCAAGAAAAGATTCTGGTTCCGATTTCATTTTCAGTTTCCGATGCTTCAAAACTGCCCTTAACTTTTTAAACTGATTTCCCTCTCTGTCAGCACAATTGAAAACTAATTATTTAAGGATTTCAAAATAAATGATTTTGTTTCCATCTTGTTAATTACAACTTTACAACATTCCTTTGGTCTCCATGCTACATATACTTATTAATTTTTCCCAAAGCTCTAAACTTGTTGGAAAATATTTCTGATCAGAATTGTATCATTGTGTAATTGCAGCCTTAAATCAGTGGCACAGCTGGTAGAGCTGCTACCTCACAGAGCCAGACACCTGCATTCAATCCTGATCTTAGAAGCTGTCTGTGTGGGGGTTGCACGTTCTCCCTGCAACTGTGTGGGTTTCCCCTCCACATCCCAAAGACATGCGGGTTTGTAGGTTATTCGGCCTCTGTAAATTGTCCCTAGTGTGCAGGGAGTGGATGAGAAAGTGGGATAACAGTGTGAATGGGTTATCGCTGTTCGGTATGGACTTGGTGGGCTGAAGGGCCTGTTTCCTTGCTGTATCTCTAAACTAAACTACAATTAATACAGATTTAAAATATTAGAATAACTTTTTTTCAGATTGATTTACATTTTTTCTTGTGTGCCTCAGGATGATGGACGAGCTGATCGAGAGGATGACTTGGCCTATTCAGACCTGGAGAAGACAGGAGTATTACCAGGAGTTGCTGCCTTATCCGACCATGGCCCCAAGGCCCTGATCCAGACCAGGGTACAAGAAAATCTTGGCTTAGTAGCTAGATTAAAAGAATAATTGTTTGGGACAAGGAAGTGCTTTGCAGCAAGGGTCGATGCTATGGGGAGTGGGTGGGGGATGTAACTGGTGACTGATATAAGAAAATGAGTGGACGGGGGGCGCATAAGCTTTCACCTGCACAAGTTGCAGCGACTCTGTGCTGAACTAACCCTTCAAATTCACACTAGCACTGTGGGGTTCTGCAGTGGGTGAGTAATTACCTCGTCTGACCACTGGCAAGGTCCCGGTGGACTGGATAGTAGCCAGAGTGTTTAAGAAGGAATTGCAGATGCTGGAAAATCTAATCATCTATTGCATCCGCTGCGCTAGATGTCAGCTGATTGACATCGGTGAGACCAAGTGGAGACTTGACAATCACTTCGCCGATCACTTCCTCTTGGTCCGCATTAACCAACCTGATCTCCCGGTGGCTCAACACTTCAACTCCCCCTCCCATTCTGAATCCGACCTTTCTGTCCTGGGCCTCCTCCATGGCCAGAGTGAGCACCACCGGAAATTGGAGGTGCAGCACCTCATATTCTGCTTGGGCAGTCTGCACCCTAGTGGCATAAACATTGACTTCTCCAATTTCTGGTAGCCCTTGCTGTCTCCTCCTCTTCTCGGCTCTCCCAACCCCCACCCTACATCAGTCTGAAGAAGGGTTTTGGCTCGAAACGTTGCCTATTTCCTTCGCTCCAGAGATGCTGCTGCATCCTCTGAGTTTCTCCAGCATTTTTGTCTACCTTGGATAGTAGCCAGTGCTGTTCCTTTGTTTATGAAGGGAAAAGAGAGAATCCGGGGAATTATAGGCTGGCGAGCCTCATGTCAGTGGTAGGGAAGCCATTTGAGGCCATTCTTTGGCATTTGCTTGCCTTCATTGGTCAAGGCGTTGAACCTAAGATAGAAGAAGTAGAAACAAGGAACTGCAGATGCTGGTTTACAAACAAGACACAAAGTGCTGGAGTAACTCAGCAGGTCGGGCAGCCTTTCTGGAGAACATGGACAGATGACGTTCTGGGTTGGGACCCTTCTTCAGGTTGTGTGTGGGGGGGTGGGTGACTGCAAAGAAAGCTGGTTGAGAGGAGACCTGAGAAAAGTGATGAGAGGCCTAGATATGATAGACAGTCGGAACCATTTTTTCCCCAGGGTGGAAATGTCAAAGACTAAAGAGCATAGCTTTCAGGTGGGAGGGGGGAAGTTTAATGGGTATGTGCAAGATGGGGGGTTTAGGGTGGATGGGTACCTGAAACACACTGCCAGGGTCGATGGAGGAGGCAGATATGATAATGACATTGAAGAGGCTTTGCACAGAATGTACGCATATGGATCAAATGCAGGCAGAGGAGATAGTTGACCTCAGCATCATGTTTGGCACACATTGTAAACCAAAGGGCCTTTCCTGTGCTGCTCACTGTTCTCATGAACCTGGGGCGCTGACATTACAAGAGATGGCAAGACCAAGTGCAGTAGAACTTGTATGAAGGAAAAGGAAGCCTGAAGAGGTGGGACAAAGAGGGCAGAGAGACTCCAATTAATGAATGCATAGATGGGTTGCAAATCCATCCTGCGAGTCAGCATTATCTAAGGGATTGCACTGGTCTCTTCCACCAATGCTGCATGGACAGATGCACCAGAGTGATGTGGATGAGGTTAGCTACCTTTGTTCCTTCAGTTGGGGTTGAGTCACCACCTACTACAGACCTATTCTGACAGCTCCACGACTCAGCAAATTGGTCAGTACAGATGCTGCCAAACCACTCCAAGTCATTGAAGTCTCCTCAACCAAGTGCATTATGTGCCTTTGTTCATATCTGATGGGAGTAGATTGGGCCATTTGGCCCATCAAGCCTATGCCATTCAATCATGGCTGATCTATCTCCCCCTCCTAACCCCATTCTCCTGCTTTCTCCCCATAGTCCCTGACACCCGTACATATTGTACACAGCATCTGTAGCAGGAGAAACATCTGTAGCAAGGTTTTAAATTGGCCATCTCCCATCATAAAGGAATTTCAAGCTTCAGCCTGGGAAGAAATCTGGCCTTGTCTACTTTTTTTATATTCCCATCTATCCCATTAAGTGTGTTATTACAGATGTCAGTTACAGTGCCCTCCATAATGTTTGGGACAAAGGCCCATCATTTATTTATTTGCCTCTGTACTCCAAAATCACATGTGGTTAAAGTGCATATTATCAGATTTTAATATAGACCATTTTTTTATACATTTTGGTTTCACCATGCAGAAATTACAGCATTGTTTATACATATACCCCCCCCCCCCCCCATTTCAGGGCCCCATAATGTTTGGGACACAGCAATGTCATGTAAATAAAAGTGTCCCAAATGGACACATGTTTAGTATTTTGTTGCATATCCTTTGCATGCAATGACTGCTTGAAGTTTGAGATTCATGGACATCACCAGTTGCTGGGTGTCTTCTCTGGTGATGCTCTGCCAGGCCTGTATTGCAGCCATCTTTAGCTTATGCTTGTTTTGAGGGCTAGTCCCCTTCAGTTTTCTCTTCAGCATATAATAGACATGCTCAATTGGGTTCAGATCGTGTAATTGACTTGGCCACTCAAGAATTGACCTTTTTTAGCTTTGAAAAACTCCTTTGTTGCTTTAGCAGTATGTTTGGGATCATTGGCTTGCTGTAGAATGAACCGCCAGCTAATGAGTTTTGAGGCATTTGTTTGAACTTGAGCAGATAGGATGTGTCTATACACTTCAGAATTCATTATGCTACTACCATCAGCAGTGGTATCAACAATGAAGATAAGTGAGCCAATACCTTCAGCAGCCGTACATGCCCAGGCCATAACACCCCCACCACCGTGTTTCACAGATGAGGTGGTATGCTTTGGATCTTGGGCAGTTTCTTCACTCCTCCATACTTTGCTCTTGCCATCACTCTGATAAAAGTTAATCTTTGTCTCATCTGTCCACAAGACATTTTTCCACAGCTGTGGTTGCTCTTTTAAGTACTTCTTGGCAAACTGTAAACTGGCCATCCTATTTTTGTGGCTAACCAGTGGTTTGCATCTTGCAGTGTAGCCTCTGTATTTCTGTTCATGAAGTCTTCTGCGGACAGTGGTCATTGACAAATCCACACCTGACTCCTGAAGTGTTTCTGATCTGTCGGACAGGTGTTTGGGGATTTTTTCTTTATTATAGAGAGAATTCTTCTGTCATCAGCTGTGGTCTGCCAGTCCCTTTGCGATTAGTAAGCTCACCAGTGCTCTTTCTTCTAAACAGTTGATTTTTGTAAGCCCAAGGTTTGGCTGATATCTCTAACAGTTTTCTTCTTGTTTCTCAGTCTCATAATGGCTTCTTTATCTTTCATTGGCACAACTTTGGTCCTCGTGTTGATAAACAGCAATAAATGTTTCCAAAGGTGATGGAAAGACTGGAGGAAAGACTAGGTGCTGAGAGCTCGCTTATACCTGCATTATAGAGGCAATTAAACACATCTGAGCAATTACAAACACCTGTGAAGCCATGTGTCCCAAACATTATGGTGCCCTGAAATGTGGGGACTATGTATAAACACTGCTGTAATTTCCACATGGTGAAACCAAAATGTATAAAAATGGCCTTTATTGACAATGTGCACTTTAACCACGTGTCATTTTTTTTTTCTATTACAAATCTCAAATTGTGGATACAGAGGCAAATAAATAAATGATGGGTCTTTGTCCCAAACATTATGGAGGGCACTGTAGATCAATGCTTTCTGCAATATTCTGCAATCTGGATTTATTGATTTAACTGGCTCAATATCTGCATTTTTATACCATTGAGCTGACAGATTTTTTTAAAGTTACTAGACCAAGTGCAGACCAGTTGGGTCTGTTCCCGCAATGCGCGGGGGGGGGGGGGGAGTTTAGGGGGCGGAATGTGACGTCACCACACACTTTAACTGGCTCAGTATCTGCATTTTCATAACATTGAGTTGACAGATTTTTTTTAAGTTATTTCTTGCCCATCAGTGCAATATTTTGGTCACAAAGTTGTTGCACCTAATGTTTTCCACGAGTGGTGAACTGCGGACTCTAGTCAATGTGTCAACAAGACAAAACCTTTTCCTAATAGGAGGGAAGCATTACTAAATGAAAAGATAATGGGTGATAAGCTCTCTTCCTAAAATGTTTTTAATTTTAGGAATAGTTCATTCAGAGAACTTGACCTGTTTGAGGAATGAGTTGCCATATGCAATCCATGTAAAAGTTCAATGTTTAGTTCAATCCTATGGTTCATTTGAGCACTTTGTAACACCTATTTGAACAATCCCATCAGTTTTAATTCTGTTTGATTACAGATCTCCATAATGCCGTCGCAAAGAACCGGCCACGGATTGAGTCAGCGGCTGGAGAAGATGATTGTGCAGTGGATGCAGATTAACGGGAGCAGAGCCCAAAAAACACAGAGAATCAAAAAGCCTTTGTGGTTTATGTAATCAATATTAAAAACCAATGTGTTTGTGGCTTTTTCTCATTTTATTTCAGATGTTTATTTACATTTTTAACTTCTTCCCTATTGACCATTTCAAAGTAAATTTTGGAATCTAGCTATATAGCGCATGTTTTAGTGCAAATATAATTTAACAGATTCTCTATAATTATATTTAATATTTTTAAAACTGTGTCATTCTCAGGATGTGGTGAGACGACATGGTTGTGAAAGATGCGGCAATGTATGTTACTACTGACTGACCCACCTGCTCTCTCTTCTGAGGGCAGGTAATGGTCGACAACATGATTGTGGGACCAGGCTGCACATTGACACTATCTTGCACCCTAATCCTAACCTCACTATCCCCACCTTCAAATCATTCTTTAGCATATTAAGGGTGTAAGTATTAGGTGATAATGCATCTATTTAAAGTGCCTCTCCGAAAGCAATCAAATGTAAATTGTTCTGTGTTCTCCTGCCCTTGGTGAAGACATATAAATCGATAGTTCAGTGCCCAACTTTAGTTAAGACTTATTTCCGTGTTTTTAAAAACTGAATTCAAATTGTACATTTTCTTGATGGGATTTGAACCCCAGTTTGCTGCGTTTTTCAATTTGCCTTCTGTATATCTAGTCCAATGATGTAACTGCACTACTGAACCACTTGTAGTTTGGGGCTTGTGTTGATGAGTGACCCTACAGTGTCACCGAGCAGACCGGCCACTTGTTTCAATATTGTGCGACTGACTCTCATGGCCAATACCAGGGGGCCACAGTTTATGAATAAGGACCGAGATGAGGAAAAACGTCTTCACCCAGAGAGTTGTGAATCTGTGGAATTCTCTGCCTCAGAAGGCAGTGGGGGCCAATTCTCTGGATGCTTTCAAGAGAGAGTTAGATAGAGCTCTTAAGTCTTAAGCGGAGTCAAGGGATATGGGGAGAAGGCAGGAACGGGGTACTGATTGTGGATGATCAGCCGTGATCGCAGTGAATGGTGGTGCTGGCTCGAAGGGCCGAATGGCCTACTCCTGCACCTATTGTCTATCAATGCATAAAGTTTTAGTTGGGTATCAATACAAAACTGGCAGTATAAATCTGGAGAATGCCAACCGCATGCCTGAGGTTTTTGGTTCCATGTGAAGTCTGTCGGGGTACAGGGACTGCAAGTTGTTGGAGGTTCATGTTGATTATGTTTGCAATGTGATAAATTCCAGCCTTAATGAATTAAAGTGAACTTTATTCTGTTATTGGTCTCATATTTGTACCTCCTACATGAAAGGATTTCAAATAGTGAACATGTTTTATTTGTACTGATATTGTGGAATGGAATGGCGGTCGAGTGATATCATGGGGGCAACAGCAACATGTCTGGTTGGCTTTTGTGTGGATTGTTGAATGGCAGAGAATTTCTTGACTGATGTGAAGAACATTTCCATTGATGCGATGTTCGCACAAGATGATTAATTTCCTGTGATTTTGTTATGAACATAGATCATGATGGTGAAAATTTGATTCCAGCTGCAGTGATTTTTTTAATTCCACTTTGATGTCACTTCAGCTACCTGTCTATTGTTTGCCCCCCTCACAGTGAAATATTGTTTCTCAACTAGAAATTCAATAAAGACTTTATTTTTAAATCATTTCCAGCTGCATGATTTATCCATTTTGCTGTAAATGTATTTTTCATATTTCTCTTGTTCATTGGAGCCTTGGTTTCAAGAATGTGCATTGAATGGAAGGATATGGGTCATGTGCAGATGATAAGCGATGGTATTGGGTGAGGCAGCATCTATGGAGCGAAGGAATAGGTGACGTTTCGGGTCAAGATCCTTCTTCAGACTGAGTTTCTCCAGCATTTTTGTCTACCTTCGATTTTTTTTTTTTTCCAGCATCTGCAGTTCTTTCTTAAATGTATTGGCACCATGTTCAGCACAGACATTGTGGGCTGCTGGGGCTGTTCTGTTCTAACCTGGAGCTTTAGCCATTATTACTAGACAGGGTCTACCTGACAGGAATAAGAAATACATTTCTAAGAGTAAGCAGTAAGAGCAATTCAGTGTTCAGCAAACTCTTTCCCCCACCGCCCCCAGTTGCCTGTATTCAGGGAGGCCCCCCCGTCCCCGTCCCCTGACCTGGGTGCTATAATTTTAACAACAGCGTGCATTAGGCTATTGGAAGTATTTCACTGAAAAAATGCCTTAAATAAAAAATCTGGAAATTCATGGTGAATGTATGTACCCAGTACTCTGTATATATTTATGTACCCTGGAACTCTCTGCCACAGAAGGTAGTTGAGGCCAGTTCATTGGCTATATTTAAGAGGGAGTTAGATGTGGCCCTTGTGGCTAAAGGGATCAGGGGGTATGGAGAGAATGCAGGTACAGGATACTGAGTTGGATGATCAGCCATGATCATATTGAATGGCGGTGCAGGTTCGAAAGGCCGAATGGCCTACTCCTGCACCTATTTTCTATGTTTCTATGTACCCCTAACAAAGGTCACGGGTGGAGACTGTTTTAATTGCCCCAGGAAATTCACAGTTATCACTTCCGGAGGATGAATTGTCATCATTCCCACAGATTTCCTTTAAAACTAAGATCAGTATAATAATTGTTCAGCAAACTAGGATAGACCTTCCCCCGCCCCCCACCCCCCCCCCCCCCCCCCCCCCCCAACTAAAACTAATTTACTCATCTCTTTTCCACCCGCCCCCAGTTGCCTGTATCCAGGGAGGTTACTTCCTATCTGTGTTAAACCACCACTTCCAGTGGTTAGTACAATGTTCACTTTATAGACTGATCTCACACTCTTTTGCACAGTCATATTTCAATACGTGTGGAAGCTTGTTTGTGGATGCTTGTGTTGGGATCAAGGAAATGATCCGGTGAAGTCACATTCTGTTATATTCACAAACAGATGCTGCTCGCTCCGTACTAAATTTGTGTTAGATGGCTGAATGAAACTTTCACAACCTTTTTATAACTTGAATAATATCTTCAATTACAAATTAGTCATTTACCTTGTTTATTTTCAATAAAGTGAAAAAATGCACATTTTTCAGTATAACTGACCTGTTACAAACGTATAGCATCCCTTTGAACTTTCTAAATCAGTCAAAATTACTCTTTTTAAAAATAGAATACTAAATGTTTTCTAAGCATGTTTGACAAAATCTGTTCTGTTACACCATGCCTAATCTCAGTGCTGGGACAAATGGTAACCAACATCAAGCAAGATGTTAAGTTGCATTTGTGGTGGAAATGACATTTAAATGCATGAAATATCATTTAGTGAAAATACAAACTAACAAAATTGTCTCCTTCACATAACCTGGGTCAGTGGTTCCCAACCTTTTTCATCCCGTTTACCCCCGGCAACTTTAATAGCATAGAACAATGCTATTTCACATATTTATGAACAACTAATGATGAACAGATGCCGGTATACCAGAACCAAATACAGTCAGTCAATGAGAAACAATATGTACAAATCCACAATCAACAAATCTACCCCCTGGGTAGGTGAAATCTACCTCCTGGGGGTAATTTTACCCCAGGTTAGGAACCCCTGACCTGGGTGCTATAATTTTAACAACAGCGTGCATTAGGTTATTGGAAATATTTTGCTGAAAAAATGTCTTAAATTAAGAATCTTGAAAGTGATGGTGAATGTATGTACGGAAGAAGAGCATCCCCAACAAAGGTCACGTGTAGAGACTGTTTTAAGTGCCCCATGAATTTCAAAGTTATCACTTCCGAAGGATGAATTGTCATCATTCCCACAGATTGTCTTTAAAACTAAGATCATCATAATGTGAAATATAGTTACGCAAGACATTTGGGTTGTCGCCTCAAAGTGGTTTTAATTTTCAAACAGTCTGCACCCATGGCAGAGCTTTGTTTTTTTTTAAAAGGATTTAAATTCTGCTGTGCAGTAAAAACACTTGATCAAAGTTCTAAGTTAGTAAGGGACCAAAAAGTGATTGTGTTCTTTCTCACACCACCTCTCTCCCCCACTAAAAATCTAAATTTGAAGACTTGGATATAAACTTAACAATCTACACACATCTTACACTAAAATCTCAAATTAAATGTAACCAATTGGGTAATTAATGAAAATTCGATAAATCAAACTGTGCATGTTTCCTTATCATGTGTAGGAAGGAACTGCAGGTGCTGGTTTACACCGAAGATGGGCAGTAAATGCTGGAGTAACTCAGCGGGACAGGCACCATCTCTGGAGAGAAGGAATGGGTGACGTTTCGGGTCGAGACCTTTCTTGAATCCGACGAAGGGTCTCGACCCGAAACGTCACCCATTCCTTTCCTCCTGAGATGCTGCCTGTCCTGCTGAGTTACTCCAGCATTTTGAGTCTATCTTTTATGTTTAGTTATCAGTTCAATCCTGTAAAATTTAATTCTTAGACTTGAAACCAAATTACATTTATAATGATCATACAGAAAACAAATTAAATAATGTTATGTTTATATGGACATACAAACTTTAGAGAAAGGGAATTGTCTTGGATCTGATTTGACAATGTACAAGACAAAAATCAGTTTCTCTTGTTTGCCTACAGAGTCAATTTCACAGCCTGGACCTAAACCAGAGCTTTAAATTTCCAGTCCAATCCCTCAATGGCTATCATGTGGTGCACAGTGCAATAGGAGGCAGTGGAGACAACGTTAAACATGTTATCTTTCCCAATTAGTAACTTTGTAAATTACATTAATTAATTTTGTAGCCTGCGCAAGATCAAGTGTCCTTTTTTAGTACTAAATGAGGAACAAAAATGCATCTGAATGCTGTAAAGGTTATGGGACTAGTGCCCATATGTGCTCATAAATTGGCAATACAGTTTGGAAAGATGATAGGATAATCAGGCTGTGATAACCAATTACAGATTTATCATGTGTAGGAAAGAATTGAAGATGCTGGTTTAAATCGAAGGTAGACACATTGCTGGAGTAACTCAGCGGGACAGGCAGCATCTCTGGTCTGAAGAAGGGTCTCGACCCAAAACGTCACCCATTCCTTCTCTCCAGAGATGCTGCCTGTCCTGCCGAGTTACTCCAGAATCTGGGGAGAAGGAATGGGTGACGTTTCAGGTCGAGACCCTTCTTCAGACTGATGTCAGGGGAGTGGACAGGACAGAGATATGATGTAGTCGGAGACAGTGAGACTAGTGGGAGAACTGGGAAGGGGAGGGGATGGGGAGAGAGGGAAAGCAAGGGCTATTCGGAGTTAGCGAAGTCAATGTTCATACCGCTGGGGTGTAAGCTGCCCAAGCGAAATATGAGGTGCTGTTCCTCCAATTTGCTCTGGGCCTCATTCTGACAATGGAGGAGGCCCAGGACAGAAAGGTCAGATTGGGAATGGGAGGGGGAGTTAAAGTGCTGAGCAACCGGGAGATCAGGTAGGTTAAGGCAGACTGAGCGGAGGTGTCCAGCGAAACGATCACTGAGCCTGCGCTTGGTCTCGCCGATGTAGAGAAGTTGACACCTGGAACAGTGGATACAGTAGATGAGGTTGGAGGAGGTGCAAGTGAACCTCTGCCTCACCTGGAAAGACTGTTTGGGTCCTTGGATGGCATCGAGGGTGGAGGTAAAGGGACAGGTGTTTGCATCTCCTGCGGTTGCAGGGGAAAGTACCTGGGGGTGGGGGGTGGGGGGTGGGAACGGGATGGGTTGACCAGGGAGTTGCGGAAAGCAGAAAGGGGTGCAGATGGGAAAATGTGATTAGTGGTGGGGTCCCGTTGGAGTCGACAGAAATGTTGGAGGATTATGTGTTGTATATGACGGCTGAATGGGTGGAAGGTGAAGACAAGCGGGACTCTGCCCTTGTTACGAATGGGGGGAGGGGGAGCAAGATCGAAACTGTGGGATATCAAGGAGACCCTAGTGAGAACCTCACCTATAACGGAAGAGGGGAACCCCCGTTTCCTAAAGAATGAGGACATCTCCGGTGATCCAGTGTGGAAAACCTCATCCTGGGTGCAGATGCGGAGTAGACGAAGGAATTGGGAGTAGGGGATAGAGTCTTTACAGGAAGCAGGGTGGGAAGAAGTGTAGTCTAGATAGCTATGGGAGTCAGTAGGTTTGCAGTAGATGTCGGTCAATAGTCTGTCTCCTGTGGTGGAGACGGTGAGGTCCAGAAACTGTCGGGAGATGGTCCGGGTGAATTTGAGTGCAGGATGGCAATTAGTGGTGATGATGATGAAGTCAGTGAGTTCTGCATGGGTGCAGGAGGCAGCACCAATGCAGTCGTCAATGTAGCAAAGGTAGAGTTCGGGGATAGGGCATGTGTACGCCTGGAACAGGGATTGTTCTGCGCACCCTACATAGAGGCAGGCATAGATGGGGCCCATGCGAGTGCCCATAGCTACGCCTTGGATTTGAGGAAGTGGGAGGAGAAGTCGTGGAGAGTGAGAACCAGCTCTGATAGGCGGAGGAGAGTATTGATAATCTTTCTCTCCAGAGATGCTGCCTGACCCGCTGAGTTACTCCGGCATTTTGTGTCTACCTACAGATTTATCATGACTATAGAAGGATCTCGACCTGAAACGTCGCCCATTCCTTCTCTCCAAAGATGCTGCCTGTCCCGCTGAGTTACTCCAGCATTTTGTGTCTATTTAGTCATACTGTTACTGCCGTTCCAAGTGCAGGTCCAAATCTAAAGATGCAGGCAGGGTTGATTTACAACCAAGTCTGACATGCTACTGCAAGATCACTCTTGCCTTCCACAAAACACTTGCACAAATCACATTTACACTTAAATATCACTTTACCCATCAGTCATTCATCACACAACATAATGCAACTTGTTGGCGAGCTGCCAATAACATTTCATAGAACTTCAGTTGAAAAGACCTGTGGTGCCAAAAACATGATGAACAGGTCACTTTGCATTGTTTCCCCAAGATTCACTTTGTCCCCATTCCACTACCAATGCATAAGTGGGTGCTCAAGAATGCATGCATTGCTTGCAATGGAAGTATTGCAAACAGCCACCCACGTGCTCTCTTGACTGCTGTCCTTGGGAACGAGAGAAAACTGCTTACTCATGACTCCTCTGCAACTGTAAAATGATTCTGATTTACAGAGTGGCATTCTCACAGCCTCCTAGCACAGTGCTCAGCAGTAAATTAGTAGTTGCAGAAAGGGAAAATATATCAGCTGATTGTGTGGAACAAGATTTTAAACTACAAATCGGCTTTGCTGAGCAAGATGCCAGAAGTCTTATTGAAACAATAAGCTGGATAGAGTGGAGAAGCGATTTGAGGATATTGCCAGAACTTAAGGCCCTGAGCTATAGGGAGAAGTCGGGCAGGTCAGGACTTTATTCCTTGGGGCACAGGAGGCTGAGGAGTGAACATTTCGAGGTGTATTAAATCATGAGGGGAATAGATAGGGCGAGACATTTTCCCAGGGAAGGAGAATTAGGAATTGGAGAACATAAGTTTAAAATGAAAGGGGAAAGATTTAAAAGGAATCTGAGGAACAACTTGAATCACACACAGGTCATGGGCACATGGAACAAGCTGCCTTAGGAAGTAGTTGAGGCAGGTACTATAACAGCATTTTAAAGTAATTTAGACAGATACATGGATGGGAAAGGGTTAGAGGAATATGGGGCAAACACAGGCAAATGGGACTAGGTTAGATGAGGCATCATGGCCACCATGGATGAGTTGGAACAAAGGGCCTTGTTGCATGCTGGTGGAGAATAGACTAGACTCTCAAACTGGTTGATACCCAAAGCTCTGGAAAGCCAAGCTTTGCACCGAGACTGAAAAACTGGAGCCCATGAAGCTCATCCCATCATATAGCAGCAAATTAATGGCCCTGTCCCACTGTACGAGTTCATTCCAAGAGTTCTCCCGAGTTAAAAAAAAATCAAACTCGTGGTAAGCACGGAGAATGAACGTAGCGGGTACGTCGGAGCTCGGGGACGTCTCTTAGCGGCTCGTAACGCTAACGGCAGGTACTCGGGAAGACTCGCTAACGGCAGGTAAGCACGGGAAGACTCGTGAAGATTTTTCAACATGATGAAAAATGTCCACAAGAGCCCCGAGTACCGACGAGTGGCCATTACCGTAAATCTCCGAGTTTGAATCAGGGCAAACTCGGGAGAACTGTTGGAATGAACTCGTACCGTGGGACAAGGCCAAAACTGTCTAAATTGTGCTCAAAGCTTTGGATTTTTGCACATTATAAACATGTTAAATCAACAGACCACCCATTCCATTGTCCCTGGAGTTACCACGAGGGCCTATCCCACTTGGGCGTCATTTGCGCATAAGTTACGTGTCATCGTTTACACGTCACGACCTAGGCAGTGACGCGCGGCGCCCAAGGATTTTGTGCTGTACAAAAGTGGGACAAGCCCTTAAACAATACAAATGGAGAGAAGGCTACATTTTCTGGAAATACTTAAACGTGTAAGGGAATGCATGACAATATAATCCTGCAATATCATTAAACATCCTTTTCTCAATTACATTTATTCCAGAGATGAAACGTTATGAATTTCTGTGTACAGAAAGCATCAATTTAAAACAGGCACACGATCAGCAAAGTGTTTAAGTTTACTGTGATAATTTAAAGCGTTACACTTTATTGATAGATCCAATTCTGCGTATGAATCACAAAATCTGCTCGACCTAAATGATTGCTTATTCTCCCAACACAAATTGGTTTAATTTTCATGTAGACTTCCTTATTCCCATCCACGTGCATTCCCTCTACTGTCATTTATGGAAGAGCTTGGGATAGGTCATGTTCGGGAACAGAAATGAAAAAGTAATACATTCGTTTTGAGGGCAGAGCATCCAGTTCCAGTACGACAGAATCATTCTCTGGCTCCTCTCCTGTAGTATGTAGTCCTCCAATGCACTTAATTTAATCCAACATAGTAAATCCCAAAACCAAGCAAATGGTTTCCATAATACTATGTTTCCTGATACTGAAGATCTTTAACAACAAAATATAAATATTAAAGTTGATTTTGACATTCATGAAGAAATGTTGCACAAAGTAACCTTTCCTCAAACAATTCATCATTCAAAATCCAAGGCCATCTGCTCACGTACAGCATATCTTTCTTCAACAAAGCTTTGTTAGATCATGGGAGAGGTAGTGTAAGCCAAATCCAACAGCAAAACATGTCAGACTCAAAATAAACACACAACAAACATTGAGATTTAAGAGTATAAAATTCTAAAAAAATAAATAGCTTAAATGTCATTCCTGTAACCTTTTGATAAAGGTGCCTTTGTTGGTATAAGAATACCTTATAAAAAACCTTCAGGGAAATAACACAATATGTGCCCCAGTTGATAGGATAAATGTGCTCATCAAGATGGCTTTAAAATATTAGTTTCTCCCACGGTTCCGATGAGGACAGAAAACTGTCAGTAGGTGTGCGGAAACAAAATAATTCGTCTCTTTTGAAAACCTAGTTGATTGAATTGATATTCCGTCTTGCAGAAGTACCTGAATTCCAAAAACACTCTTATACCATAAAAAAACAAATATGGCCACATTTCTGGTTTGCAAGTCAGAATGTCGTCAACACTGGCCGGCAGTCCACCTTCCAAGAACCATATTGCTGATTTCCTAGATGTTCCTTGTAGTCGAATATTGTTCTATTTACACAACGATATGGAAAGGTTAAATTATCGTTGGTTCAGATGGCGACTTTGTCCATCAATACTGGTGCAGATTAAACAGTTTGATGTAATTAGGAAGACAAGCGCCCAATACTTGAACTTGAACTTGAATTAAGATCCTACGAGTATCTCCATGATGTGATCCAGATCACTTAAGTCTACTCGACAGATCTGAATGGTGTTCATGGATGTTTGATTACAGAACTGAAAGGGTTTTGAAACATCATCTGCAGCAGCTGGCGGTGATCTGTTGGACATCGATGGAAGTAAACACACGTCTGAGTCATACATGGACGTGTCAATGTCTTCAAAGATGTCGTCGAAAGCAAGGTCTGTTAGGTAACTTGTTGAATTGCTGATTTCAAAAGAGCCGAACACTGTTTCCACGGGACGTGTCTCTTGGGGCCGGTCTTCAAAAGGTGAGGGTACATTTCCATCGCATTCACCGGCAGGTGTTGGGCAAGGAGATGGGCTGATGTCCTCCATGAAATCCAAATCTTTGAGGATTGATGAAATGGCAGACGACATATCATTATCCGAAACCAACACCAGCGCATTCTCAATCTGGTTTTCTGAAGAATCAGAAGAGCCATTCGCATCCGGAGAGGCATTTAGTGGAGGTGATCCAGTTATTTCAATACTGCCCTGACATAGTATGTGTGTGTCTGGAATTGGAGTTGGTCCATTGCCACTGCCCTCCTGCCTCATCTCCTCCTGAATTTGTCGTACAGTATTGGCGATGAGAACAGAACGATGCAGGTTGGGTTCCACCAGCATTCTGCAGCTTTGCAACTTGACGAGGCACATGTTGAGTACTAACTGTCTCTGCAAAGTGTAGGGCAGCCCTGGGTTCGAATCAAAGGCACCAGGGACACCGGCCATATTCCCCTCGTAATCACTCAGCTTGCGCTTCAGTCCTTTGGCCAACATGAATCTGGGAGCAAAGAGAAACAAGGAAAACATTGAATCATCAACCATGAAAATTGAGTTCACAAAACCTAATAAATCATTTTATATTTTGTTATTTCACAGTTCTGCAAGTAAAACAATGTCAGCGTACAAGATACAAGAGACATTTATTTCTCACATGTACCAATTGGTACAGTGAAATGTGTGGTCGCCATACAGCCATACAAATAAATAAGAAAGAGCACAGGACACGATAGTCTTTAACACAGACATCCCCACACAAAAAAAAAAAAAAAAAAAAATTAAATTGAATCTGAATCTGAATCTGACACAGCGGGATCAACTTCCCACTGTGAGTGAAGGCTCCAAAATTCAGTCATCCTCCTCTGTTGTCCTCCCGTGGTCGGGGGGGGCTTCCGAACCCCCCGCTGTTGCCGCTACGGGCGGCCCGATGTTCAGGCCCGATCGACGGGGAGATGGAAGTCCGACGTCGGGACTGGAGGACCTCCTCAGCGGCTTGGACATCTGGGTCGGGCACCTCCTACCGGAGTCCACTGCTCCCGAAGTCCGCAGGCCGCGCTGGGCGGAGATTCACGCTGGCGGCCCTCGGCAAAGGGCCCCTAGACTCCGCGTTGTTGAAGTCTGCGCCGCCCGCGCTGGAAGCTCTACGAACCACAGCTCCCCGATGTTGAAGTAGCGGCCCAACGCTCCGGACGTTGAACCCATCTGATGTTTAAAAACAAATGAGGCAATTTTAACCTAAAGCACCTTTGGGAACTAGAGTTCCACCTCATGTTGTGGCATCTAGCAGACTAAGAGAAGCTGTCTGACCCATTGAATTACTCCAGCATTTTGTGTCTATCTTTGGTTTAAACCAGCATCTGCAGTTCCTCCCTACTCATAAGAAAAATACCCCTTGGTTAAACATGAGATTCAATTCAACCACAAACTAAGTTTCGCAGAAATGTCTGGATTGAACACCAGATTCTTTCCAAAACAAATTTATCTTGATAAGTTTCCTTTAACCACATTATGAGAATTGCCTAAAATCTGTAAAATCCTATAAAAAGCTGTGTATTTCTTACCATAAACAGAGGCCAACAAATTCAAATCCATGTTCCTACCATTTCAAGCAGGGTGCAAGGCCACCAAATTCAAGTGCAGTTTCATACCACTTCAAGCGGGGTGCAAGGCCACCAAATTCAAGTGCAGCTTCATACCATTTCATGCAGGGTGAAACCACTATAAAACCACACAAAACACCAAACCCACAGTTCAGTAGACATTCAGTGTGTTCAGTTGATTCACAACTCAGACAGAGTCATGACCTCTCCCTCCCCCATCATGCAGAGACTGAGCAACACCCACACTTCCGGGTTTTATAACCCACCAGAAAAGGTGGGGCTTTCAGGGCGTGTTTTACAGGGGAGAGATTCTCAACATTTTTTAAACACTAATAACACTTTTATTTTTCATTGATGGGAATAATTCTCTGCACCTGCTCAGCAAAGGGGGGACTGAGTAAGATGGCCAAAAATCACAGCCGTAAGTGGTAGCGTTTTATCTAAAATCGATACACAGTGCAAACAGGAAGTAAGTGCATTTGCAGTCGTACCTTTTAGCTTCAAGCCAAATCACCCAAGGCACCATCTGCAGTAAGTCGAGCCGTTCAACTTCACGCCTCCATTTGCAGTATGTAGTGCCTTTCAACTTCAAGCCAAAGCACCCAAACAACCATTTGCAGGCAGTGCCTTTTTACTTCAAACAAACAATATTTTCATTTTCAAACCACATTAAGGGTACTCACAGTTGTGTAGACATTTGTTCAGTGTTATTCAGAGCTCAGAGAGACGTGACCCTTGGCTTCATCCATCTTGCAGAGACTGAGTGTGGCACCCCACTTCCTGGTTTTATTGTCCCTCCCCCTTCCTCCAGCAGGGGCAGCAGAGAGAATGGTGAATTTGTTAAAAACATTAATATCTCTCTGATTTGTCATCAATGGGAAAAATCCTCCGCACCCGTAAGGCAGAGGGGGGCTCTGAGCGAGTTGGCCAAAAATGACGGCCATAGGTGGCAGTGTTCTGTCGGAAATCGCAGCACAGTGGGCGAAAACGGGTCAAGGTCAGAGATTTAGTAATATAATAAAGATAAAGTGTAGATTTATAGACAATAGACAATCCACAATAGGTGCAGGAGGAGGCCATTCGGCCCTTCGAGCCAGCATTGGCATTCAATGTGATCATGGCTGATCATCCCTAATCAGTACCCCGTTCCTGCCTTCTCCCATATCCCCTGACTCCGTTATTTTTAAGAGCCCTATCTAGCTCTCTCTTGAAAGAATCCAGAGAACCGGCCTCCACCGCCCTCTGAGGCAGAGAATTCCACAGACTCACCACTCTCTGTGTGAAAAAAAGCGTTTCCTCGTCTCCGTTCTAAATGGCTTCCTCCTTATTCTTAAACTGTAGTCCCTGGTTCTGGACTCCCCAACATCGGGAACATGTTTCCTGCCTCTAGCGTGTCCAAGCCCTTAAGAATCTTATATGTTTCAATGAGATACCCTCTCATCCTTCTAAGCTCCATAGTGTACAAGCCCAGCTGCTCCATTCTCTCAGCATATGACAGTCCCGCCATCCCGGGAATTAACCTTGTAAACCTACGCTGCACTCCTTCAATAGCAAGAATGTCCCTCCTCAAATTAGGGGACCAAAACTGCACACAATACTGCAGGTGTGGCCTCACTAGGGCCCTGTACAACTGCAGAAGGACCTCTTTGCTCCTATATTCGATTCCTCTTGTTATAGAGGCCAACATGCGATTCGCTTTCTTCACTGCCTGCTGTACCTGCATGCTTACTTTCATAGGCTGATCTACTGATCGAAGATAGTTATTAAAAATTACAGCAAGATCTTGTTCAGTTATATAACTGCAAATGAATGAAGAATCCTAATGTGCCAAAAGCCTTTTTGACAACTATCTGCCTGTGGTGCTACTTTCAAAGAATTATGTACCTGCACTCCTAGATAAGAAAGGTTTAAAGGGATATGAGCCTAACACAGGCATGTTGGACTAGTGTATATGGGGCATCTTGGTCAACATGGGCAAATTGGGCTGAAGGGCATGTTTCGGTATGTAGGACTCTTATGTAAGTGAAGGTGGACACAAAATGCTGGAGTAACTCAGTGGGACAGGCAGCATCTCTGGAGAAAAGGAAGAGGTGTTCCTTTCCTTTCTATTCCTTTCCTCCAGAAAGGCTATCTGACCCGTTGAGTTACTCCAGATTTTGTGTCTATCCTAGTGTGTAGGGAATGGATAAAATAGTGGAATAAAGTAGAACTAATGTGATCAATGGTCGGTGTGGACCCACTGGGTGAAAGGGCTGAATCAATCAGGATGCGTCTCTGACCTGCTGAGTTCCTCCAGCACTTTGTGCTTTGCTCAAGATTCCAACAGTTGCAATCTCTTGTGTCAACAAGGATTACTTTTACAGGTCTGGGCACCAACAATGCTTTAACCTCATATAATGCATGTTTTTTAAATAAATGTTTGAGTAGTCTATTGGCATCCGATCACATAGTTCTAGTGTCAAGCCATTTCTATGATACAATCTTACCCCAGTCAGGAGCACCTCTAGGTGTTTGCTAAAGATATAATAATAATAATAATAATAATAATAATAATAATAATAATAATACTAATAATAATAACAATAATAATAATATTAATAATAATACTAATAATATTAATAATACAATAATACTTTATTATCCAAGTATGTTTTGCAACATATGAGGAATTTTATTTGCCAAGTCAGTCATACAAATAAAAAGCACCAGGACACGCAAAACACATTTTAACATAAACTTCCACAATAGTGACTCCTCCACATTCCTCACTGTGATGGAAGGTGCAAATCTCTTCCCCTCTATGCTCTCCCACGGCCGGGGGCCTCGAGCCCACCATTCCACCATTTGGTGGAAAGCATCTTGTCCGGGAACATTACCATCTGGTTTGGGAATTGCTCTGCCAAGGACAAGAAGGCTCTGCAGCGAGTGGTGCGTTCGGCCGAACGCACTATGGGAACGTCACTCGCCCCCCTGCAGGAACTATACAAGAGGAGGTGCAACTCCAGAGCAAATAAAATCATGGGAGACCCCTTCCACCCCTGCAACGGACTGTTCCAGCTGCTACGGTCAGGCAAACGCCTCCGTTGCCATGCGGTGAGAACGGAGAGGTTGAGAAGGAGTTTCTTCCCAGAGGCAATTCGGACTGTAAACGCCTATCTCACCAGGGACTAACTGTACAGAACGTTTTTCCTTCCATTACTTATTATGTACAAGAATATGTGTGTTATGATTGTGTTTATAATTTGTTTGGTTGTTTTGTTGTTTGTCTTTTGCACAAAAGTCTGCGAGCATTGCCACTTTAATTTCACTGCACATCTCGTATGTGTATGTGACAAATAAACTTGACTTGACTTGACTTGGCGGGACGATCTTGACTGCTGTAGCCAGTGACGTTTGGGCCCCTCTGTGTCGGGGCGGTCAGCTCCTGCATCGGGGAACGTCAGCTCCCCCGCACCGGGCGATCAGACCCCGGGTCGGGGTTTGTTGAAACTCTGTGTCATTGGAGCTCCCGACTAGGCCTCTCCCGAGACTGCGGGCTCTCAATGTAAAGTCCGCTGGCCGCGGTTGGAGCGTCGATCCCAGGCAAGGGATCGGCTCCGATGGTAAGTCCACATCCCCGCGGTGGGGCTCAAAGTCAGTCCGAGGAGGCCTCCAGCTCCACGATGGTAGGCCGCAGAGCAACCAGAGATACAATCCGGAAAACAATCGCATATCCAGCAAGGTAAGAAACTAAAAAAAAAGTTTCCCTCTACCCCTCCCCCCCCACACATAAAACAAACCGGAGAACATTTACACAAACTTTTTAAACCCACTCAAAATAACAAAATAGAAGAAAAAACAGACTGACCGTTGGCGGGGCTGTAACTCGTAGAGCGCCCCCTGGCGAATTACAATCTTTCATGACTGACTCACATAGAAACTATTTCCACTCTTGGAGAGTTAAAACTCAGCCTCTCCAACCTGTTAAGCTGCATGATCTATCAGTGGGCACAACAACCAATCTGTTATGTTTTAAGTCTGTAGAGGGTTGTTTCTAAGTTTCTCTAACGTCCATAGTCCCAGCTATTCCGGAAGGAGCAAGGGACGCAGAACGTTTGAGACCTTCAGTGATAATCTACCAAACCCAACTTCACGGATGTTCGGGGCTGGTGTAATTTCTGTTTTAGCACAACAGACATGCACAGAAACAGTTTGACATGAAAAAGAGAATTCATAGAAATGATCTTTTTTGTATGTGGACCAAACAGCATTAGGCCTGGGGCGGAAGATTGGGACGCCCTGTTTCGACGAATGGAATCAACTCGACGTGCACAAACGGAAGATCAAATAGAACAAATAGAAACCCGTCTGAAGAAGGGTTTCGGCCCGAAACGTTGCCTATTTCCTTCGCTCCATAGATGCTGCTGCACCCGCTGAGTTCCTCCAGCTTTTTTGTGTAACCATCAAATAGAACAAGTTGTCCAACAACTTTAGGCTGTGCACGCCACACACAAGAAGAAGCATTAGACCTGCAGGACAAATGATAAAACCAGAGAAATGTACAGAAACAGGTGCTTCTGACTCACCTCATCCATTGCAACTGTGATACCCATGCACCCTAATCTCATTCACCCGCTATAGGCCATATCCCTCTATGTCATTCCTGACAGAGCTCCCATCCAAACACATTTTACTTTGAAAGACCTCACGCCCTTGTAAGGGTACGACCCAGAAAACCATCGCATCTCCGGCAAGGTAAGAAACTAAAAAACAAAAGTTTCCCTCTCCCCCCCCCCTCATAAAACAAACGGGAGAACATTTACACAAACTTTTTAAACGCACTAAAATTAACAAAAAAAGAAGAAAAGACAGACAGACCGTTGGCGGGGCTGCAACTCGTACAGCGCCCCCTGGTGGTATAGACTGGCGAGTTAGCCTTCCGGCAGACGTTGCAAGGCCTTCTACACCCGAACCTCCAGACTCAGGGACAGCTTCATCCCCAGAGCTATAGTGGCTCTGAACTGGCCCTGCTGAGTGCCCCCACCCCCATGAACTGTCCCCCTCGGATGGTCACGTCGCACATCAACCCAGCACAGACATCTTTGCACTTTAGACTGTTTTACTGTTTTTTTTAATCCTGGTTCTCTGGGTGTCTAAATGTTTAGTTGATTAAGTAGTTACATCGGATGGAAGCTGCATACCAAATCTCGTTGCACCTATGTGCAATAACAATAAAATATATTATTATTATTATTATTATTATTATAAACACTGTACCTGCCTCCACCAGCTCCCCTGGCTGCTCATCTAGATCCACTGTGTAGAAAAACATACCCCTCTGACTTCTCGTTAAATTTCCCCACCCTCATCTTACACATGTGCCCTCTAGTTATCTCTGAAAACTGAATCTGACTAATCTACCCTGTCTACCTCCAATTTATCAAACTCCAAGCTCACCCTTCAGCCTCCTCCGTGCCTGTAAGAATAAATCATGTATTGTCTTTCCGCTGACTGGATAGCACGCAGCAAAAGCTTTTCGCTGTACCTCGGTACACCTGACAATAAACTAACCTGAAAATAAACCCAACCAGTCCAATTTCTCCTTACAACTATAGCCCCCTCCATTCCGGGTAACATCCTGGTGAATCTCTTCTGCACTCTCTCAATCCCTGCCACATCCTTCTTGTTGTGTGGTGACCAGATTTGTACACAATACTCCAAGCGCAGTCCGATCAATCTTTAGTCCAGCTACAACATGGCATCCAAACTCACTTGCCGTGCCATAGCCCACGAAGGCAAGCACATCAAATATCTTAGCGGGATATCTATATCCGCATATCTGGAGAAAATAAATAGGTGACGTTTCGGGTTGAGACCCTTCTTCAGACTGAGAATCAGGACACAATATTATAATATTGATTTCTCTAACTTCAAGTAACCCTGGCATTCCCTCTCTCTCCATCCCTCCCCAACCCAGGTTGTACCAGCTTCAAATTTGTCTTGTTGAGTCTCATTGTCTACAACTCGTTTTCACCCGTTTCCTTTATCACTGTTACTTTTTTGCATATCTTTAATTCATTTGTTCTATATCTCTCTGCATCACCGTCTATATCTCTTGTTTCCCTTTCCCCTGACTCTCAGTCTAAAGAAGGGTTTTCGACCTGAAACATCACCCATTCATTTTCTCCAGAGATGCTGCCTGTCCCGCTGAGTTACTTCAGCTTTTTGTGTATCTTTGGTTTAAACCAGTATCTGCATTTGCTTCCAACACATCTTCACATAACATATCCAGCTATGTTGCCACAAGCTATGGCCTTGCACTCAAAGGCCTCTCCATGCATCAATGTTCCTCTGGTCCCTGCCATGTATACCATGTCCTAACAGAATTTGAGATCTGCATTCCCTCACACTTGTCTACATTAATTTAATCTGAATTTAAATTCTGGATTAAAGCTGCCAACACTCCGCCCATCTTTCTAATGTTTTAGATCCCGCTGCACCCTGTGACAACCAACCTTCTGCACTTTCTAAACTTCAATGAAGTTTTCATGTTATCTGCAGATTTACGAATCTCATCCCTGATATTGTTATCCAAGTGATTTAGTACAAGCATGCGTCCACGCACTGACCCCCAAATGGACGCTAGAAGCAAATTCTTCACGTGAGTGTATCAATATGTTGCACTGGTGAATCTGGGCTCATGTACGAAGCTAGTCCTTATCTTTCACCCATCAGCCATCGCATACAGCACATAATCATCTGACATTTTCACCACATCCAACGGGATCCCACCACTAGTCACATTTCCCCATCTCCACCCCTTCCCTCCGCAACTCCCTGGTTAACTCATCCCTTCCCACCCAAACCACCCCCTCCACAGTTACCTTCCCTTGCAACCGCTGGAGATGTAGCACCTGTCGCTATATGTCCTCCCTTGACTCTGTCCAGGGACCACGAGTCCTTTCAGGTTAGGCAGGTCCTTTTCAGGTTCCCCATGAATCTGCCCATGACCGTACTGCGTCTTTTTCGTTGAGTGATCTATCTTGCTTGCTATAGGATCTTTGCTTCAGACTGATGTCGGGGGGGGGGGGGGGGGGGGGGAAGAAAGGAAGAGGCGGAGACAGTGGACTTGTGAGAGAGCTGGGAAGGGGAGGGGAAGGAGGGAGAAAGCAAGGACTACCTGAAATAAGAGGAGTCAATGTTCATACCACTGGGGTGTAGACTACCCAATAAGAGGAGGCCCAGGACAGAAAGATCAGATATGGATTTGTATGTTCTCCGAATCCAAAATCATTCCCGAGTCAATGCATTTATGTGGTATCACAGAGTAATTATCTTAGCATTAAAAATACTCCTTTATCTATTGAGTAGAAACTTACTAAAGTTTTCCTTACACATGTTATAATTAATAAACCCATTACTAATGAATAGCCCATTTATCAACACATTTGAAAGTATAATCCTGAACTATTTACTGAATGTGTGGAGTTTACATGGGTTTATTAATTACATGAAGAAAGATTTAAAATGACGTCTATGAGCTGCCTGGTGCTCGTATCATTTTCTAAAAGGCTTGCAGCCCACAACACGTGCAGTAAGCTCAGCTCACCATGGCGATTAATTAGCTCCGGGGACAAGGCCAGTTCTGCAAACTGCTGGTTCCCAGCACAATGTTGGTTTGTAAAATCAATTTGCACTGGATGCAACGTGCATTTTAAATTATTCAAATCCAAAACAGTAGTATGGCTGCTTTGTGCGAGGAAAATGAGCAGAAACCTTCGGAGGAAGCCCCGAGAATAATGCCACCTTCTTTACAACAGGGGAATTACGGCATTAATTCATTTTAAACATAAACCTCCAAGTTAAACTATGACATAAAGGAATAACTGAGGAAAATATGTAGAAAACCTGGAATTATAAGGATTATTCTCCCACCTCTCCAGTTATCTTCATCCCTTTCCCCATCTATTAAACTGTAACCTCAACAAACACTTAAATCAAGTCAAGTGGTGGCTGTGTGGAATGAGCTTCCAGTGAAGGTGGTGGAGGCAGGTTCGTTTTTATCATTTAAAAATAAATTGGATAGTTATATGGACGGGAAAGGTATGGAGGGTTATGGTCTGAGCGCAGGTATATGGGACTGGGGGAGAATACGTGTTCGGCACGGACTAGAAGTATCGAGACGGCCTGTTTCCGTGCTGTAATTGTTATATGGTTATAAGTCACTTTTATTTCTATAGCACATTTAAAAAACAACTCTCGTTGACCAAAGTGCTTTACATTGGTGGAGGTACTAACATTATACAACAGTGGTTCATAGATTAAGTACATAAATAAATACATACATATAGCCCTCCCTCAGAGGATGTCAGGAAAGGCCTGAGAGTAAAGATGGGTTTTTAGTCTCGAATTAAAGGAGTCGATGGAGGGGGCAGTTCTGATGGGAAGGGGGATGCTGTTCCACAGTCTAGGAGCTGCAACCGCAAAGGCGCGGTCGCCCCTGAGCTTATGCCTAGACCGCGGGATATTCAGGCGGCGATCTGAGGGACCTGGAGGTGGTTTGTCCAGGTGTAAGCAGACTTTTTTGTAGGTGGGGGCAAGCGTAACTTTTAAGGGCTTTAGTAGACATAAGGGAAGGATCTTGAACACTATGAAAGATTACAACATTTGAGCATTTCAATCTGCAACAAAAATCTGTTCCTGTAAGTAATGGGATGTAGTTTCTGGCTAACGTGCAGATTTAAAACAGGAACATGACAAGCAACTGGAAGATGGATGGCATGTTGATGTTCGGTCCACAGGATTATGTCAGTTTACAAGTATTGCAGTTTGCATTTCTATTAAATGAACCTAATAGTGGAAGATAAAGAAGCTATGAGACTTATGGAACTCCCAAAGTCTCATGTTGTCAAAACAGCCTGGTTGAATAAACTTCATAAGCGAAAATCTGCCACCTCCTCCATTCCAGTCCACTTGCGAATTAAGATTAAATTCCTTTCAAAATGGGCAGTAGACAAGAAATGCTGGAGAAACTCAGTGGGTGGGGCAGCATCTATGGAGAAAATGAGTAGTCGACTTTTCGGGTCGAGACACTTCTTCAGACTGATGTCCGGGGGAGGGGGGAGGGGGGAGAATGAAAGGAAGAGGCGGAGACAGTAGGCTTGGGGGAGAGCTGGGAAGGGGAAGGGGATGGAGGGAGAAAGCAGGGACTACCTGAAATTGGAGAAGTCAATGTTCATACCGCTGGGGTGTAAACTACCCAAGCGGAATCTGAGGGTGCTGCTCCTCCAATTTGTGCTGGGCCTCACTCTGGCCATGGAGGAGGCCCAGGACAGAAAGGTTGGATTCGGAATGGGAGGGGGAGTTGAAGTGCTGAGCCACCAGGAGATCAGGTTGGTTAATGCGGACTGAGCGGAGGTGTTGTGCGAAGCGATCGCCAAGCCTACGCTTGGTCTCACCGATGTAGAGAAGTTGACACTTGGAACAGCGGATACAGTAGATGAGGTTGGAGGTGGTGCAGGTGAACCTCTGTCGCACCTGGAAAGACTGTTTGGGTCCTTGGATGGAGTCGAGGGGGGAGGTAAAGCAATCAGTTTTCAAAATGGGCGATCAGTTGTGTCAAAGTACTATGATACAAACGTATAAGAATGCCGTGTCGCAATGACACAACTGAGCAAAATCTGCATAACTGGAACATTTTCCCAAATTTGGGAAAGCGATCCTTGAAATTGAGTAATATCAAGACATTCATATTTGGGGAATCAGAAATTTCCTGTCATGTCCCAGGCTGCTCCATACGTCCTAAACACATACTGATCTTCCACAGTAGACAAAAATGCTGGAGAAACTCAGCGGGTGAGGCAGCATCTACGGGGCGAAGGAAATAGGCAACGTTTCGGGTCGAGACCCTGCTTCAGACTTCCACTGTGTAGGAAGGAACTGCAGATGCTGGTTTAAACCAAAGATAGTCACAGAATGCTGGAGTAACTCAGCAGGACAGGCAGCATCTCTGGAGAGAAGGAATGGGTGACGTTTCGGGTCGTGACCCTTCTTCAGCCTGCCAGAGGTAGGGTAGTCTGCCAGAGGCAGCTGTAACCGTGCGAAATTTGGTAAAATATGCACAAGTACCAAGTACAAGTACATAACATGTCATGAAGCATGGGAGTTTGGCAGTGTTGGGCCGGTACTTGCTGGACTATAGAAGGATGAATGGGGGACCTCAGTGAAACAACAAATAGTGAAATGCCTGGATAGAGTGGATGTGGAGAGGATGTTCCCACTAGTGGGAGAGTCTAGGACCAGAGGCCACAGCCTCAGAATTAAAGGATGTTCCTTTAGGAAGGAGGATTTTTTTTTTTTTCACACAGAGAGTGGTGAATCTCTGGAATTCTCTGCCACAGAAGGTAGTTGAGGCCACAGTTCATTGGCTATATTTAAGAGGGAGTTAGATGTGGCCTTTGTGGCTAAAGGGATCAGGGGGTATGGAGAGAAGGCAGGTATGGGATACCGAGTTGGATGATCAGCCATGATCATATTGAATGGCGGTGCAGGCTCGAAGGGCCGAATGGCCTACTCCTGCACCTAATTTCTATGTTTCTATGTTTCTATGAGATAAGGAGGAATTTATTTAGTCAGAGGGTGGTGAATCTGTGGAATTCATTGCCACAGTAGGCTGTGGAGGCCACAAGTCAATGGATATATTTAAGGCAGAGATAGATAGTTTCTTGATTGCTGTGGGTGTCTGGGGTTATGGGAAGAAGGCAGGAGAATGGGGTTAAGAGGGAGAGTGAGATCAGCCGTGATTGAATGGTGGAGTAGACTTGATGGGCCGAATGGTCTAATTCTGCTCCTATCACTTATGAACAGATGCAATCTAGCCACTTGCCAATCTTGCAATCTACTCTTATATTCCCCGAGTAATGCAAGATCATTGGTACCAAGCAACATTTACTTGGCAGTAACCGGTTCACGAATGGTCAAGTTGGTTTGAACCAAAGATCTTAGAGCAGAGCAAGATGGTCCACGCCTGCAAAATCCAATGGACTGACGTGTAGTACGCAACGGAGCATAACTCCCGCCATTTCAGTAACCCGGACCCGACTTCAGTTACGCCACTCGCAGTGTAATCAACGTTTGCGGGGGAACAGTTTGTGTGTTTTTAAATGTTTTAAATGTTTTTTTATGTTTTCTTTTTAAATGGTTCATGTCCTGTGTTTGAATTGATTTTTGTATTAAACTTGCACTCTGTAATTCATCTAATCTCATTGTTCACAACTAGTTGTGTGCACCCATAAAGGCATGTGTGTGTGTGTCTGTGTGTGTGTCTGTGTGTGTGTGTGTCTGTGTGTATGTGTTAGTGTGTGTGTGTGTGTGTGTGTGTGTGTGTGTGTGTGTGTGTGTCTACGTGTGTGTGTGTGTGTGTCTGTCTGTGTGTGTGTGTGTGTGTGTGTGTGTGTGTGTGTGTGTGTGTGTGTGTGTGTGTGTGTGTGTGTGTGTGTGTGTGTGTGAGTGTGTGTGTGTGTGTGTGTGTGTGTGTGTGTGTGTGTGTGTGTGTGTGTGTGTGTGTGTGTGTGTGTGTGTGTCTGTGTGTGTGTGTGTGTGTGTGTGTGTGGCGTGTCTGTGTGTGTGTGTGTGTGTGTCTGTGTGTGTGTGTGTCTGTCTGTGTGTGTGTGTGTGTCTATGTCTGTGTGTGTGTGTGTGTCTGTGTCTGTGTGTGTGTGTGTGTGTGTATGTGTGTGTGTGTGTGTGTGTGTGTGTGTATGTGTGTGTGTGTGTGTGTGTCTGTGTGTATGTGTGTGTGTGTGTATATATATATATACACTCATACACACAGACACACACACATATATATATATATATACACATATATATTTGTTATATACATATGTGTGTGATACATACATATATAAATGGGATATAGATGTATATAATTATCTAACACACATACATATATAGTCTTCTAGTTTCTTATATATATATATATAAACACATATATATTCATTATATATATGATTCATATATATATATATATTCATTATATATATGATTCATATATATATATGTGTGACATATACGTAATAAATATATAACACACATATATATTCTCTTGTTTATTTATTGTGATCTCTAATTATTTGTTGAGCCACCTTTTTCTTTCTTACTTTCTTTCATTCATTCAACCTATCTCTCTCACTCCCCCTCTACGAAATCCTAATATTGTGAATAAAATATCAATTAACCCTAAGGCTGGCGGGACAGGATCAAGGGTTTGGTTTAGTCCACTTTTTTTGCATATGGTAACCATCGTAACTTTTAAGAAACATTTAGACAGGTACATGGATCGGACAGGTATAGAGTACAGTCATAAATTCACAACACGATAGTAGCCTGCAATTTGGTAATCACACGCTGAGAAGCTTTGATGCAAATAATGGGAATAGATCACATTGCACTCAATAAATTTGGAAACATATTGACATTGAGGTGTAGGAAGGAACTGCAGATGCTGGTTTAAACCGAAGATACACACAAAAAGTTGGAGCAACTCAGCGGGTCAGACAGCATCTCTGGAGAAAAGGAACAGGTGACGTTTCGGGTCGAGACCCTTCTTCTGACCCACTGAGTTAATCCAGCTTTTCGTGTCTATTTTTGACATTAAGGTACATCATCATGAAGATCGAAGAATTGCCCTGAGTTATGTCTGATCAAACCTACAGAGGATTTGAGGTTTTGTTAGGGTCGCAAGGAAAATCCGTCAACCCTCTGCAAGATTAGCTCAGTCTAAAACCTCAGATAAAATATTCGGGGGGGGGGGGTGGTGTAATGTACAGGTAGTTTTAATTACCACAGTTTTTTTCTTACTATTGTAATGCCCCTGTCCCACTTAGGAAACCTGAACGGAAACCCCTGGAGACTTTGCGTCCCACCCAAGGTTTCCGTGCGGTTCCCGGAGGTTGCAGGTGGTTGCCGGAGGTTCCCGGAGGTTGCAGGTGGTTGCAGGTAGTGGAAGCAGGTAGGGAGACTGACAAAAACCTCCGGGAACCGCACGGTGGGGCGCAAAGTCTCCAGAGGTTTCCGTTCAGGTTTCGTAAGTGGGACAGGGGCATTAGAGCACTTATACATTAAAAAAAAAAGAATTAAAGTGTGGAACTGCTGCATTTATGAAGAACCCTACGATTATAGCAGAGCAGTACGCTCCGTTTGTAGATGACGCCGCCATGACAGAAGCCGGTTACGGGAATGGCGCTGAAGATTACCCATCAGCTACTACGACTTTTTCATGGAGTGGGGAACCATCTTGCTCCGCTCTAAGATCTTTGGTTTCAACCAAATCCGCTCTGCTCCAGATCTTACTATGGTCTTGGTCCAAGTTGGTGGACAACTTCAAGTTCCCGGATGTGTACATCTCTGAAGACCAGCCTTGGCCCAGCACATTGATGCAACCACAGAGAAAGCTCATCAGTGCCTCTACATGGTAGATTGAGGAGATTTGGTGTGTTGATGTACAAGTCTCTACAACTTCTACAGAACATACTGACTGGTTGCATCACGGCCTGGTCCGGCAACTCAAATGCCCAGGAATGAAGGAAGCTACAGAGAGTGCTAGACACTGCCTGGTCCATCACAGGTGCGGACCTCTTCACCGTATCAGAAATCTATATGGTGGCCGACTAGGAAAGGGGGAGATGCAGCGAGACCTGGGTGTCATGGTACACCAGTCATTGAAAGTAGGCACGCAGGTGCAGCAGGCAGTGAAGAAAGCGAATGGTATGTTGGCATTCATAGCAAAAGGATTTGAGTATAGGAGCAGGGAGGTTCTACTGCAGTTGTACAGGGTCTTGGTGAGACCACACCGGGAGTATTGCGTACAGTTTTGGTCTCCAAATCTGAGGAAGGACATTATTGCCGTAGAGGGAGTGCAGAGAAGGTTCACCAGACTGATTCCTGGGATGTCAGGACTGTCTTATGAAGAAAGACTGGATAGACTTGGTTTATACTCTCTAGAATTTAGAAGATTGTGAGGGGATCTTATAGAAACTTACAAAATTCTTAAAGGGTTGGACAGGCTAGATGCATGAAGATTGCTCCCGATGTTGGGGAAGTCCAGGACAAGGGGTCACAGCTTAAGGATAAGGGGGAAATCATTTAAAACCGAGATGAGAAGAACTTTTTTCACACAGAGAGTGGTGAATCTCTGGAACTCTCTGCCGCAGAGGGTAGTTGAGGCCAGTTCATTGGCTATATTTAAGAGGGAGTTAGATGTGGCCCTTGTGGCTAAGGGGATCAGAGGGTTTGGAGAGAAGGCAGGTACGGGATACTGAGTTGGATGATCAGCCATGATCATATTGAATGGCGGTGCAAGCTCGAAGGGCCGAATGGCCTACAACTGCACCTAATTTCTATGTTTCTATGTATCTATAGGAGGCGTTGTCTGAAAAAGGCAGGCGACATCATCAGAGACCAACATTCTCATTTCTTTTCCGCCTTCGGGAATAAGGTCCAGGAGCCTGAAAACCCGTACCATCCAATTCAAGAACAGCTTCTTCCCAGCAACCATCAGGCTCTTGAACACATGCACAACATTCAGTTCAACTATAATCTACGGACTGCACGAAGGACTTTGGTCTTTTTTGCACTAGTATTCGAGTTATTAATTAATTGAATGATTGTTTGTTATATATGATTTGTGCATTGTGTTTACCGGCATTATGCTGCTTCAAGTAAAAACCTCATTGTCCGTTGTGGCCCACATGACAATTAAACACACTTTTGATGGAGAGATGGTGGGAAAAACGGGAACACAGCGGGACAAGTTGAATCAGTTGTCATCTTATTGAATGACAGTATTAGTTCAAAGGAGCAATTGGGGGGAGAGTGCCTTTCGCAGCATGTGGGGATCCTGTATGATCTTTGGTGGTGAGTCTGGCCAGGGGTAATGTTCCAGGGAGGGCAGCAGCGTTAAGAAGGGAAATTGACAACGTGTAAAATTCGTATTTCCGTACGGAATACGGGAAATTAGCGCGGGGCCCAATTGGGAGCAATCGGTCCTATTGGCTTCAGGCCAGCCCTGCTTCCATCAACACTGACCGACTCATCCACTCCCAGATCCCATCAACATTTTAGACAAAATCACACTCGAAATAAAATGCATTATTTTGTCTCCTATCATAAAAGGACCACGTACTAAACAAAAGTGGTACATGGAGCAACTCAGCGGGGCAGGCAGCATCTCTGGAGAGGGGGAATGGGTGACGTTTCGGGTCGAGACCCTTCTTCAGACCAGAAACGTCGCCCATTCCTTCTCTCCAGAGATGCTGCCTGTCCCGCTGAGTTACTCCAGCATTTTGTGTCTATCTTCGGTTTAAACCAGCACCTGCAGTTCCTTCTTGCGTAAAAGTGGCACATGGAATGGATTTGTACAATTCGAGTCAGTTTTGGAACAGAGAAGATTCATCGGCGGTCACTCGAAACGAGTATGACTGGCCTCTCATGGAGGACGCCTGTGCGTGACTTTGTTTAACGTGGGGAGACTGGTGCACAGACAGCCACCCCACGTGGGGTCCTTGACAGATCTGGGTCAGGATTCAGCGGCATGGAGTCCAAGACGACCGGAGACCATTTTCTGCTGCAGCCTTCATCCGCCTTCCCAGCCGTTGTGAAGGTCAGCCATCGTCCTCCACCTGTTCCACCGTTGAGGTCTTGGTTGGATTGCTCTTTGTCAGAGATCTCCCCCTCGACCTTACCGCCATGGGTGGCCCTACCAGCAGCACAGCTCCAGACGGCATATCCCCCGACTCCACTACCTTCAAGAGCCCTATCTAGCTCTCTCTTGAAAGCATCCAGAGAACCTGCCTCCACCGCCCACTGAGGCAGATAATTCCACAGACTCACAACTCTCTGTGTGAAAAAGTGTTTCCTCGTCTCCGTTCTAAATGGCTTACCCCTTATTCTTGAACTGTGGCCCCTGATTCTGGACTCCCCCAACATCGGGAACATGCTTCCTGCCTCTAGCGGGTCCAAACCCTTAATAATCTAATAATGAATGGATAAAGCCATTTTTTAAAATCCATTCAGCTATCTCTCCTCAAATCCCACGGGATCCAACCTTCTAGAGCAGCCTACCAAGCGGAGGATGGAGGTAGGGTGGAGAGGATATCGTTCCCAGGGTGAAAATGTCACATATTAGAGGGTATACTTTTTTAGGTGAGGAGGAGGTGGGTGGTGGGAGGGGGGGGGAGGGGATTTAAATGTGATTTACGCGGCAGGTTTTATATTGACTGTTCAAGAAGGAACTGCAGATGCTGGAAAGTCCAAGGTAGACAAAATAGTTGGAGAAACTCAGCGGGTGCAGCAGCAAGTTGATGAAGTCAGTGCGTTGTGTGTGGGTACAGGAAGTAGCACTATGCAATCATCGATGTAGCGGAGGTAGAGGTCGGGGATGGGGCCCTGGTACGTCTCGAACAAGGATTGCTCGACGTCCCCTACAAAGAGGCAGGCGTAGCTGGGGCCCATGCGCGTGCCCATAGCTACGCCTTGTATTTGGAGGGAATGGGACGAGTCAAACGAGAAGTTATTGAGGGTCAGGACCAACTACGCTAGGCGGAGGAGAGTGTCAGTGGTTGGTTCTCCGGTAGAGGAAGAGCCGGAGGGCTTTGCGACCATCCTGGTGGGGGATGGAGGTGTAGAGTGACTGGACGTCCATGGTGGAGATAAGGGGATGGTTCAAGTTCAAGTTCAAGTGAGTTTATTGTCATGTGTCCCTGTATAGGACAATGAAATTCTTGCTTTGCTTCAGCACAACAGAACATAGTAGGCATTTACTACAAAACAGATCAGTGTGTCCATATACCATAATATAAATATATACACACATGAATAAATAAACTGACAAAGTGCAAATAACAGATTATGGGTTATTAATAATCAGATTTTGTCCGCGCCAGGTTTAATAGCCTGATGGCTGTGGGGAAGTAGCTATTCCTGAATAGCTACCCGGGGGCCTAGAGAATGGAACGGCGGAGAGTCTTGATGTGTCTTGAACATAGGTAGGGAGGGATTTAACCAGGGGGGATAGGATGGAGTCGAGGTACGTGGAAATAAGTTCGGTGGGGCACGAACAGGCAGAGACAATGGGTCTACCGGGGCAGTCAGGTTTGTGGATTTTGGGGAGAAGGTAGAATCGGGGCCTGAAGCCCCACACCACCAGCTTCCGCAACAACTACTTTCCTTCAACCATCGGGTTCTTGAGACGAACCGCACAGCCCGAATCCCACCACGGCAACGGAACTTAACACACAACCTCGGGCTCTGCCATGGTCCTTGTTTAATTATCACCCAGAATTCTTGCATAAATAATAGAAACATAGAAACATAGAAATTAGGTGCAGGAGTAGGCCATTCGGCCCTTCGAGCCTGCACCGCCATTCAATATGATCATGGCTGATCATCCAACTCAGTATCCCGTACCTGCCTTCTCTCCATACCCCCTGATCCCTTAGCCAGAAGGGCCACATCTAACTCCCTCTTAAATATAGCCAATGAACTGGCCTCGACTACCTTCTGCGGCAGAGAGTTCCAGAGATTCACCACTCTCTGTGTGAAAAAAGTTCTTCTCATCTCGTAATGTACAATTTATGCTAGGTAGACACAAGATGCTGGAGTAACTCAGCGGGACAGGCAGCATCTCTGGAGAGAAGGAATGGGCGATGTTTCGGGTCTTGACCCATTCCTTCTCTCCAGAGATGCTGTCTGTCCAGCTGATTTACTCCAGCATCTCGTGCCTGCTGTTCTTTCCTGTAAAACGTATGCTGTTGTGTGCTTTAGTCTGTGTCTGTGATGGTTTTCATCGTACATTACCCCACAAAGTGACAATAAACTTGGCTTGAGCTGCCTCCACAAGGATGAAGGTGCTTACAACGCACTGCCAGGTGAGGTGGTGCAAAAAGATATGATAGCAACACTTAAGAGGGACTTGGACAGGCGGGTGACCCTGGCAGGGGGAATAGAAGAATATAGACAGCATGCAGGCAGATGGAATTGGTTTAAAATTGATATCCGAGCTATGGGACCAGTTCCTGTGCTCAAAGTTCTTTTGAGATAACAAGAGGAATCGAATATAGGAGCAAAGAGGTCCTTCTGCAGTTGTACTGAGCCCTAGTGAGACCACACCTGGAGTATTGTGTGCAGTTTTGGTCCCCTAATTTGAGGAAGGACATTCTTGCTATTGAGGGAGTGCAGCGTAGGTTTACAAGGTTAATTCCCGGGATGGCGGGGACTGTCAAATGCTGAGAGAATGGAGCAGCTGTGCTTGTACACTCTGGAGTTTAGAAGGATGAGAGGGCATCTCATTGAAACATATAAGATTATTAAGGATTTGGACACGCTAGAGGCAGGAAACATGTTCCCAATGTTGGGGGAGTCCAGAACCAGGGGCCACAGTTTAAGAATAAGGAGTAAGCCATTTAGAACGGAGATGAGGAAACCCTTTTTCTCACAGAGAGTTGTGAGTCTGTGGAATTCTCGGTGTAGGCCAGTTCTCTGGATGCTTTCAAGAGACGGCTAGATAGGGCTCTTAAAAATAGCGGAGTCGGGAGATATGGGGAGAAGGCAGGAACGGGGTACTGATTGGGGATGATCAGCCATGATCACATTGAATGGCGGTGCTGGCTCGAAGGGCCAAATGGCCTACTCCTGCACCTGTTGTCTATTGTGTATAAAACATCGCCATGTTCTGAACAAATCTCCTAATTCCCACACTAAATGTGGATTGCAGGCCCATTAAAATTACATAGTAACTTTTACCACTGATGCTGGCTGCATCCATCCAAACCATCTTCCTGAATACACAGGGCAGACAAAAAATGCTTCTCTCCATAGATGCTGCAGCGGGTGAGGCAGCATCTATGGAGAGAAGGAATTCACGCTGTGTTTATTAGTAAGATTCCCAAATTTCTTTTTTTGTGGAAACTGGCTGAAAAAAAAAGATGGAAGCTGAGTTGATGATGAACATTCAATTTATGTCTCCTGCAAGTATTGCAACTTGGACAAACCACCCGAACCAGGATACAACGATGGACTTTAAAGAACACCACTGCAGCATTTTGTGCATTAAAAAAAAAAAATCATAAAACAAAATGACCCAACTTCTAACTTCATGGGATAATTAGTGTCTTTTCTGGCACACAGAATTGAGTGGAGACACTTGTTAGATGATGAATGCAACCCGTTTTAGATCATCAATGTTACTGATTATTGCTTATCCACGTTTACAGCAAATCATTTTTGCTGAAATCAATACCAGTGTTATCTCAAAAGCTACTGCTTCTTGCGTTTGTCAATCCTTCTCAATGTGCAGACGTGACAATTCCTGTATGTACCATCACATCCACATAGCCCACAGTAAACAAAGAGGTCTGTCTGTCTGTCTGTCAGCCTGAACCCTTCTAATGCCAAAGCAGAATCTGCAGTAAATCTTGCTAAACATTACTTTCCCCCATTGCGAGTCGCTTCACTCTGTTATGGAATATAAAGTCAAATAGTGTTTTCCTCCCCCACCCCCACCCTCACAATAATTATTTTAAAATGTTGCACAATAACAGCTTACCTTGTTCCAAAGTCCCTGATCTTTTGAGTCAGTAGGACAGTGCATTGTGAACATTTCCGAGGAGAATGGACGAGATCCCCTCCCCGAGTTGGGTTTTTTTTTTTCGGATGAGTTTTTGTGTGTGAGCTGGAATTCTCACTTGCACAGAGTGGCATGCAGCTGCTGCCTTGCTTTTGGCTCAGACAGCTGACAAACAGCGACTGCACAATGACGCAGGGCTCCGAGCTGGAAGGAGGGGAAGCTCGGGGAAAGGTGGGTGGAGCTTTTTTGTGGCTTGCAGTAGTGTCCATCCCCCGGCTTGGCGAACAGTCAAAGAACTGCCCAGCAAGCGCTTGGGAGGGAGGGAAGGAGGGGGGGCCCAACTGGGCTATGCCAGAAATGCTGACTGCCTCTCCACCCTGGCCACGCTTGCATCAGTTTGAATACTGAAGCATTATTACTAGGCGACCCCGACTTCTTCTCCTCCTTTACATTAACAGCGGAAAAGAACCCAAGGCAAAGCTACCAGGATCTAGCAACTTATTTTTGCAACTGCCTCCCATTAGAGACATTTCTATATCAGTAGGAAGCACACACACACACACACCCTTTACATAGAGAGGGGGAGAAACTGCACAGTGCATTGAAAATTGTGCTGTTACCATGATGTATAATTTAACCCACAATGTTCTGATCAATTCAATATTCACCCCACCAAATCCAGGGTGTCTTTACAGGATGGAGTCTTTACAGGGGGCAGGGTGGGAAGACGTGTAGTCCAGATAGCCATTCTATACTCAATGCTCTGATTTATAAAGGCCAGCACACCAGAAGCTTTTTTTACCACCCTATCTACATGAGATTCCATTAGCAATGGAAAATAACCCAAGGCAAAGCTACTTTGGCAAATTTGGCAACTTATTTTTGCAACTGCCTCCCATTAGAGACACTTCTATATCAGTAGGAAGCGCGTGCACACACACACACACACACACACACACACACACACACAACCCTTTACATAGAGAGGGGGAGAAACTGCACAGTGCATTGAAAATTGTGCTGTTACCATGATGTATAATTTAACCCACAATGTTCTGATCAATTCAATATTCACCCCACCAAATCCATACCCCCACCTCATCGCCTTGCTAACACAATCCAGCCAGCCCCCTCCCGCACTGTTTATTGCATCGGCACTTGTTCAGACAGTGCCATTACCATATAACCATATAACAATTACAGCACGGAAACAGGCCACCTCGGCCCTTCTAGTCCGTGCCAAACACTTACTCTCCCCTAGTCCCATCTACCTGCACTCAGACCATAACCCTCCATTAATTTCCCATCCATATACCTATCCAATTTATTTTTAAATGATAAAATCGAACCTGCCTCCACCACTTCCACTGGAAGCTTATTCCACACAGCTACCACTCTCTGAGTAAAGAAGTTCCTCCTCATGTTGCCCCTAAACTTCTGTCCCTTAATTCTCAAATCATGCCCTCTTGTTTGAATCTTCCCTACTCTCAATGGAAAAAGCTTATCCGCGTCAACTCTGTCTATCCCTCTCATCATTTTAAAGACCTGTGAATGACTAGGAAGGAACTAGGATGCTGCTGGTTCACACCGAAAATAGACACAAAATGCTGGAGTAACTCAGGGTCTTGACTCTCCACCTTCTCTCCAGAGATGCTGCCTCATCCCGCTGAGTTACTTCAGCATTTTGTGTCTGTCTTCAGCGACCAGAGAGAGTGACTTCTCAAAGAAGGAGCTTTCACTGGAATGTGTGTCGCTGATGGGGGGGGGGGGGGGGGGGCTGCACATGCCACATAGAAACGTAGACAATAGGTGCAGGAGTAGACCATTCGGCCCTTCGAGCCTGCACCGCCATTCAATATGATCATGGGTGATCATCCAACCCAGTATCCCGTACCTGCCTTCTCTCCATACCCTCTGATCCCCTTAGCCACAAGGGCCACATCTAACTCTCTCTTAAATATAGCCAATGAACTGGCCTCAACTACCCTCTGCGGCAGAGAGTTCCAGAGATTCACCACTCTCTGTGTGAAAAAAGTTCTTCTCATCTCAGTTTTAAAGGATTTCCCCCTTATCCTTAAGCTGTGACCCCTTGTCCTGGACTTCCCCAACATCGGGAGCAATCTTCCTGCATCTAGCCTGTCCAACCCCTTAAGAATTTTGTAAGTTTCTATAAGATCCCCTCTCAATCTCCTAAATTCTAGAGAGTATAAACCAAGTCTATCCAGTCTTTCTTCATAAGACAGTCCTGACATCCCAGGAATCAGTCTGGTGAACCGTCTCTGCACTCCCTCTATGGCAATAATGTCCTTCCTCAGATTTGGAGACCAAAACTGTACGCAATACTCCAGGTGTGGTCTCACCAAGACCCTGTACAACTGCAGTAGAACCTCCCTGCTCCTATACTCAAATCCTTTTGCTTTGAAAGCTAACATACCATTCGCTTTCTTCACTGCCTGCTGCACCTGCATGCCTACCTTCAATGACTGGTGTACCATGACACCCAGGTCTCGCTGCATCTCCCCTTTTCCTAGTCGGCCACCATTTAGATTATAGTCTGCTTTCCTGTTTTTGCCACCAAATGGATAACGTTTCAATGTATTCAATGTGATCGTGGCTGATCACCTAAACTCAGTACCCCATTCCTGCTTTCTCCCCATATATCTCTTGATTCAGTTAGCCCTATGAGCTAAATCTTAAATGAGCTGAATCTGTGGAATTCTCCGTCACAGAAGGCAGTGGAGGCCAATTCACTGGATGTTTTCAAGTGGTCGAGTTTTATTGCCAGATATTCAAGCATAGAAACATGGAAAATAGGTGCAGGAGTAGGCCATTTAGCCCATCGAGCCAGCACCGCCATTCAATATGATCATGGCTGTTCATCTAAAATCAGAACCTCTTTCCTGTTTTTTCCCCATAACCCTTGATTTTGCTAGCCCCAAGAGCTAAACTATAACTCTCTTTTGAAAACATCCAGTGAATTGGCCTCCACTGCCTTCTGTGGCAGAGAATTCCACAGATTCTCAACTCTCTGGGTGGAAAGATTTTTCCTCACCTCAGTCCTAAATGGCCTACCCCTTATTCTTAAACTGTGGTTCAGTTCATGTTCTGGTTCTGGACTCCCCCAACATCGGAAACATTTTTCCTGCATCTACGGTGGCCTGTCCAATCCCTTAAGAATGGCAGTGAGATGGGCAGATGATTCTCACCTCTGCTCTGAGCAACGTCTGCTCTGTTCCTGGGTCATAGAAACATAAAAACATAGAAAACAGGTGCAGGAGGAGACCATTCGGCCCTTCGAACCAACACCGCCATTCATTGTGATCATGGCTGATCGTCCCCAATCAATAACCCGTGCCTGCCTTCTTCCCATAACCCTTGATTCCACCAACCCCCAGAGCTCTATCTAACTCTCTTAAATCCATCCAGTGATTTGGCCTCCACTGCCCTCTGTGGCAGGGAATTCCACAAATTCACAACTCTCTGGGTGAAAAAGTTTTTTCTCACCTCGGTCTTAAATCACCTCCCCTTTATTCTAAGACTGTGGCCCCTGGTTCTGGACTCGCCCAACATTGGGAACATTTTTCCTGCATCTAGCCTGTCCAGTCCTTTTATAATTTTATATGTTTCTATAAGATCCCCCCTCATCCTTCTAAACTCCAGTGAATGCAAGCCTAGTCTTTTCAATCTTTCCTCATGTGACAGTCCCGCCATCCCAGGGATCAATCTCGTGAACCTACGCTGCACTGCCTCAATCACAAGGATGTCCTTCCTCAAATTAGGAGACCAAAACTGTACACAATACTCCAGATGTGGTCTCACCAGAGCCCTATACAACTGCAGAAGAACATTCAGTGAGACCGGGTTCTTGACAGGGTGACTCTGGAGTCTGAGCTCCAAGAGTGTGGATTGAACAGTGGAAAAGTGGTCATGACCTGCCAGGCCCGGCCAAGGGTTTAGTGAAGACACCAACAAACCCCCAAACACTCGGTAATAATAAATCTAACCTCACGCAGACCCATGGATCTGCGCACGAGGCTAGAATTATATTTAGCCCCATCACTCGACCAACAACTATCTCCACCATTAATTCACATTCTCCTGTGACACTCCATCACACATTTACTTGTACTCCACTAACACCATACAGAAGGGGTATGGATATTCAATTCAATTCAATCAATTCAATTGCCCTTTATTGTCATTACAAGCAAGGTTTGAACGAAATCTTGTTCCTGCAGTCATAACAGCAAAAAAAAAAAGACCAAGACACACACTTAACACGATTTACACAAACATCCATCACAGTGAATCTTCAACACCTCCTCACTGTGATGGAAGGCAAAGGTCTTATTGCTTCCCTTTGTTCTTCTCCTGCGGTCCAGCAGTCCAACTGCAACGTTGAGGCGACCAGGGCTCCCGATGTTAAAGCCCACGGTGGGCGATGGTAAGTCCCGCGAGCGTTTAAGCCTCGCCGGGCGATGTAAGGCCCTGCTCCAGGCTGATTCAAACCCTCGATTCGGGCGGGAGAAGTTGCCGTTACGGAAGCTCCGAAATTCTAACATAATTTGGACACATTGCAATATACTCACAAATACACATATCCCTGTTGCAGAAACACGTGGCAATCTCCGACTGATCCAGTTAGACAATGGACAATGTGTTAGGCCCCCCTTTGGTCGTGGCTGACCATGGGTGTCTCCAGGGTGCTATTCCCCATATGGAGGACGCCTGTGCGTGACTTTGTTTAACGTGGGGAGACTGGTGCACAGACAGCCACCTTGAAACAGATCCAGCGGCATGGAGTCCAAGACGACCGGAGACCCTTTTCTGCTGCAGCCTTCATCCGCCTTCCCAGCCGTTGTGACGCTCCACTAAGGTCAGCCATCGTCCTCCGCCTGTTCCACCATTGAGGTCTTGGTTGGATTACTCTTTGTCAGAGACCTCCCCCTCGATCATACCGCCATGGGTGGCCCAACCAGGAAGGCATCGCTCTCAGGACCACACGAGCTTCTCCACCACGACAAGGTGACACTCCACGGAGAAGATGATAGACAATAGACAATAGGTGCAGGAGTAGGCCATTCAGCCCTTCGAGCCAGCACCACCATTCAATGTGATCATAGCTGATCATCCCCAATCAGTACCCCGTTCCTGCCTTCTTCTCATATCCCTTGACTCCGCTATCTTTAAGAGCTCCACCTAGCTCTCGCCTGAAAGTATCCAGAGAACTGGCCTCCATCGCCCTCCGAGGCAGAGAATTCCACAGACTCACAACTCTCTGTGAGCAAAAGTGTTTCCTCATTTCCGTTCTAAATGGCTTACCCCTTGTCCTTAAACTGTGGCCCCTGGTTCTGGACTCCCCCAACATCGGGAACATGTTTCCTGCCTCTAGCGTGTCCAAACCTTTAATAATCTTATATGTTTCAATAAGATACCCTCTCATCCTTCTAAACTCCAGAGTGTACAAGCCCAGCCGCTCCATTCTCTCAGCATATGACAGTCCCGCCATCCCGGGAATTAACCTTGTGAACCTACGCTGCACTCCTTCAATAGCAAGAATGTCCCTCCTCAAATAAGGGGACCAAAACTGCACACAATGCTACAGGTGTGGTCTCACTAGAGCACTGAACAACTGCAGAAGGACCTCTTTGCTCCTATACTCGACTCCTCGTGTTATGAAGGCCAACATGCCATTGGCTGGCATTGGTCAGCTCCAGAGTCCCACAGCACAGAACCAGGTTGTTCGGCCCAACTTGCCCCTGCTGTCCGAGATCCTGATCTTCTGCATGCGGCCATGGACTACTGGACCATTAAGGGAGAGGAATACCTGCATTCTGGCAAAGGTTGGGAGTCGTTGCTGGGGCATGTGGTGCTGTTGGTCAATCACTCCTTATCCCATGGCAACACCAGCTGCAGAACCAGAGCTTGTTGCTGCTGCTGTCTCCCAAAGGGAATGCAATGAATATCCCAGAGAGGCTGGTGACCATCCAGCCAGCAAGCCGCTGAATGACCGGCGGGGCAGCCTGCCATGCACTGAAGGTCCAGTAGGAGGTGATACACCTGGTCAATTCTGGCCTGGTTCTGTGACTGAAGGTCCGAAGCCATCAAGTCATCGTTGTGCAAGGATTGACATTATCAGCTGCCCGCTCTCCAAACTCATGTCATGTCGCAGATGTCATAGCGTAATACAGCACGGAAACAGACACATTCACACTATTCTACACACACTAGGGACCATTTACATTGATACCAAGCCAATTATCCTACACACCTAGCCCGCAGAGAGGGCTGGACTCCACCGTGCAGGATAGGGCAGGCTCACACACGGGACAAAGGACTTCATTCACTCAAACATGCCCACTCACTCACTCACTCACTCACCCACTCACTTACTCATTCACCCACTCCCTCACTCACCCACACACCCACACACCCACTCACCCACCCACTCACTCCCTCACTCACCCACACACTCACCCACTCACCCACTCCCTCACTCACCCACCCACTCACTGGTCTCCAATTGGAGGCGTGGGTTCGAATCCCACTTCTGACACCATGTAAAGGAAACTAGACGTTGTCCATAGTCCTTTAACTAAGTCTTTATTTAAATACTAATAACACACGTTCCAGTACTAACCACAACTGGTCTACACACGTACTGGAACCCAACAGGGAGGGAACATGCAGACACTACAGTTATACTATAGAATGTGGGAGGGACGATATGCTAATGAGGTAGTTGCGTATATGGTTGCATGCATAACCATCTACACTCACCCACTCACTTACCCACCCACTCACTCACCCACTCACTCACTCACTCACTCACTCACTCCCTCACCCACTCACACACCACACACACTCACTCACTCACACCCACTCACACCCACCCACTCACTCACTCACCCACTCACCCACTCACTCACCCACTTACTCACTCACTCTCACTCACTCACTCACTCACTCACACTCACTCACTCACCCACTCACTCACCCACACACTCACTCACCCACACACTCACTCACCCACACACTCACTCACTCACACACTCACCCACTCACACTCACCCACTCACTCACCCACACACACTCACACTCACACACTCACACACACACTCACTCACCCACTCACACACTCACACCCACCCACTCACACCCACTCACACTCACACCCACTCACACCCACTCACACACACCAACTCACACACACACTCACTCACCCACTCACTCACCCACTCACTCACTCACTCACCCACCCACCCACTCACCCACACACTCACCCACATACTCACCCACCCACTCACCCACACACTCACTCACCCACTCACCCACCCACTCACTCCACCCACTCACCCACCCACTCACCCACTCACCCACACACCACCCACTCACTCACTCACCCACCCACCACTCACTCACTCACTCACTCACCCACCCACCACTCACACCCACACCCACCACCCACTCACCCACCACACTCACACTCCCACACCACCCACACACTCACACACCCCCACTCACTCACTCACACCCACCCACTCACCACACACTCGCCCACCCACTCACCCACACACACTCACACACATCCCACACACTCACACCACACACCCACTCCCACCCACCCACCCACTTCACTCATTCACCCACTCATCAACACCCACACACTCACTCGCTCACTCTGACAAGGCAAGGAGCCCCAGGCAGGAGACACAAGTGAACCTGATGACTGAGGGCTGGGCTGACCACTCATCAGCGCCTGCCTCATTAGAAACAGTTTACCATGAAAGGAGAGCTACAAGCAGAGACACTGCTGTCCGTGTCAGTCGCTGAGACAGCTGCCTATTATGAGTCAACCACCCGTGGCATCATGTTTGTCACCACTTTTAAATTCCTTTGTTTAAAAAAAATTAAATGATATGTTGCAACTCAGACATACACGCACTTTATAGAACACAGCACGGTAGCTGAAGTTGTTTTTTTGGCATCATGAGTCATTGTGTAAAAAAGTCATTTCCATGAGAACTCTGTCATTCATGTTTTCTTAGATAATGTATTACACAGAATTCTGATGCAAAAATGCAGCCCGACCTGCCTTTGCTTACTTTAACACTTTGCACACTCCCAGACCCCTTCAACTATTCAAACAACCAACTTCATATCATGTTTCAATGCTAAATTCTGGTGACACGCTGAATAGTTTCATAACCTTCTCTAAAAAATACCATCTATTTTTTTCCTCACATTTATTCTGAAATCTATTTACCTGCAATCTGCACAACCTGTGGAACAAGGCGACAATCACTTTCTAGATGCAGGAAGATTGTTCCCGATGTTGGGGAAGTCCGGAACATGGGGTCACAGTTTAAGGATAAGGGGGAAATCTTTTAGGACAGAGATGAGAAAATCATTTTTCACACAGAGTGGTGAATCTGTGGCATTCTCTGCCACAGAAGGTAGTTGGCTATATTTAAGAGGGAGTTAGATGTGGCCCTTGCGGCTAAAGGGATCAGGGGGTATGGAGAGAAGGCAGGGACTGAGTTGGATGATCAGCCATGATCATATTGAATGGCGGTGCAGGCTCGAAGGGCCGAATGGCCTACTCCTGCACCTATTTTCTATGTTTCTATGTTTCTCAATCCAAGCACAGCTTCTGATGGTGAAGCTAATCCCGGTTATAGACAAGGTTGATATTTGTAGCGTTTAGAGTTTAATGATGGGTTAGGAGAAGTGAAAGACAGGATGCAAGTGTTTAGTTTTAGTTTAAAGATACAAGGCGGAAACAGGCCCTTCGGCCCACCGAGTCTGCACTGACCAGCCACCCCCTGCACATTAACACTATCCTACACCGCGGTAGGCGGCGCGGCTCTGGTCAGCAGCGGCCTCTGCAGCCTGTCCGCGTTTTTGTTATTTTTTGTCTGTGTTTCTGTGTAGTTTTTGTTATTTTATGTTCGGGTGTGTGTGTGGGGGGATGGGGGTGGGGTGGGAGGGGGGGGGGAACTTTTGAATCTCTCCCTGCACTGGAGACCCGACCTTTTCTCGTCGGGTCTCAGGTGTCGTTGAGGCCGCAACGAGGAGCGGCCTCCAACGGGAAGAAGCCGGGGACTCAGGTGCCGACTTACCGTTGCCGTCGCGGAGCTGGCCGAGACCGGAGCGGGTGGAGCGGTGGAGGAGCGCTGCCGCTGCCGATGCCGCTGCTGCTGCTGCTGCTGAGTCGGAGGCTGCTACTGCGGGTCTGCGGACGGCTCGGACGACCCCGCGCGGCTCCCTGGAGGGAGACCGCTTTTCGGGGCTCCTGCAACGGCGAATTCTTCCGCCCGTGTTGCGGGGTCGAAGAGCTCCTGGAGCGGGGCCTAACACCATTGCCCCGCGCGGCTGGAACGGCCGCGGGACTTTGCGAGCACACACCGGGGGCTCCAACACCAAGACCCGGTGTGCGACCTCGCACCACCCGGCGTGGCTTCAATGGCCGCGGGACAATCGCCATCGCCAGCCGGGAGCTTTGACTTTGACTCTGACATCGGGGGAGGGGGAGAGTGCAGTGGAGAGATAAGTTTTTTTGGCCTTCCATCACAGTTATGTGATGGATGTTTATGTTAAATGTAATTATGTTGTGTCTGGGGTCTATTTGTGTGTAATGTATGGCTGCAGAAACGGCATTTCGTTTGGACCTCCAGGGGTCCAAATGACAATTAAATTGACAATTAAATTGACTCTTGACTCTCTTGACTCTTGACACCCACTAGGGACAATTTTTACATTTACCAAGCCAATTAACCTACAAACCTGTACGTCTTTGAAGTGTGGGAGGAAACCGAAGATCGCGGAGAAAACCCACGCAGGTCACGGGGAGAACGTACAAACTCCGTACAGACAGCACCCGTAGTCGGGATCAAACCCGGGTCTGCGACGCTGCAAGGCAGCAACTCTACCGCTGCGCCACCGTGATGCCCGGTGTACAGCATTTGTTTGAGTGAATTAATCTTTTGTAGTTTGTTTTATTTAATAGATATTGGTAGCATAGGTGGTGAGAGCAGGTAGTGAGGGGGTGTTGGTTCTGGGACACTAGAATTAACTGTTGAGTCTTCCCGAGGTGTCGTGGGCTAACTCAACGAAACACCAGTGAAGGGAAGTGCCCACTTGATAACCCCAATGATATACTTGCATCTACACCATCAGTTTTAACATGCTTGTTAATATGTAGATAGCTTATTGTAGCATATGGAGTTAGTTATTGTCCTCAGCATAAGTTGGCACACTTTGACTTTGGTCTTGGCTTTCTTTGTTGGGCACTTATCCCGGTGTTATAGCACAAGTATTTTGTGTTTTAATTGTAATTTAATTTCTCAACCCAAAAACAGCTTCCAATAGAGAGAAACGTGGCACAAAAATCAGGCAAACATATGAACAAGCCTTGAAGAATGTTCATGTGATAGGAGCAGAATTAGGCAATTCGTCCCATCGAGTCTACTCCGCCATTCATTCATGGCTGATCTATCTCTTGAAAGTGGGGGAGCTGAGCGATCACTGGCCTTGGGGCTTCTTCTTCTTGTGTATGGGCGTGCACAGCCTAAAGTTGCAGGACAACTTGTTCTATTTGATCTTATTTGATTGTGCACGCCAGGTTGATTGCATTCGTCGAAACAGGGTGGACCACGTGAAGGTTGCAATCTCCCACCCCACCTTGGGGCTAAATCTAACTCTCTCTTGAAAACATCCAGTGAATCGGCCTCCACTGCCTTCTGTGGCAGAGAATCCCACAGATTCACAACTCTCTGGGTGAAGAAAGTTTGTCCTCATCTCAGTCCTAAATGGCCTGCCGCTTATTCTTAAACTGTGATCCCTGGTTCTGGACTCCCCCAACATCGGGAACATTTTTCTTGCAGTTACAGTAAGTGTAAATCTAGCAGGCAAGCAGGATGCTTTCTCCAACCACCCCCATTTGAAGGCCAATATCTTCCACCGTTTCTAGTGCTTGGTACCTACATCCAGCAGCCACCGGTTGTCCTCCATGATGCACCGAGCCGCAGCCTGGTCTATGCAGTCACCAGTGAGAATTTGGCGCAGCAGCGCAACGCTTCCGACGCCTCCGATGGACTCGGGCACTGAGACTGCTCCATGGCCGGAGCTGCAGGGGGGCGACTTGCCAGCCCGGCAAACACTCGCCAGCCCCGGCTCCCCGTCCGCAACTGCCCCCCGCCGCTGCTTCTGCTTCCATCCCTCCCTCCTTCCGTCCCAGCTCTTCAAACCCGAGACCAGGTTGCTCAGAGCACAGCAGCGCCTCGTCCAAAGCCGGAAACACTGAAACATGTCTCCCCAAAAAAATGGAGGGGACTGCAGCTAATTAAGAATCTATCTATCCCATGCTAATTAAGAATCTATCTATCTCTGCCTTAAAAATATCCATTGACAGCCTCCACAGCCGTCTGTGGCAATGAAATCCACAGGTTCACCATCCTCTGACTAAAGAAATTCCGCCTCATCTCCTTCCTAAAGGAACGTCCTTTAATGCTGAGGCTATGGCCTCTGGTCCTAGACTCTCCCACTAGTGGAAACATCCTCTTCACATCCACTCTATCCAGGCCTTTCACTATTTAGTAAGTTTCAATGATGTACCCCCTCATCCTTCTAACCTCCAGCGAATACAGGCCCAGTGCCGTCAAACGCTCATCATATGTTAATTTCCAATGACATTTGTTGCACAACATACTTCTTAAAATATTGATGAGGACAGAATTTTTTAAACTACAGATGGTAAACAAAAAAGTGTAGCATTTGTTACAAATATACAAGTGATGTGATGTTAAAGGGCCTGTCCCACTATACGAGTTTACCCAAGAGCTCTCCCGATTTAAAAAAAATAATCAAACTCGTGGTAGGTGTGTTGAATGTACGTAGCGGGTACATCGGAGCTCGGGACGTCTCTTAGCGGCTCGTAACGCTAATGGCAGGTACGCGGGAAACGCGGTAAGCTCGTGAAGTTTTTTCAACAGTGTGAAAAATGTCCACGAGAGCCCCGAGCACCTACGAGCGGCTATTACTGTAATTCTCCGAGTTTGAATCAGTGGAAATTGTACAACTGCAGTTGTACAGGGTATTGGTGAGACCACACCTGGAGTATTGTGTAGTTTTGGTCTCCGAATCTGAGGAAAGACATTCTTGCCATAGAGGAAGTACAGAGAAGGTTCACCAGGCTGATTGCTGGGATGTCAGGACTTTCATATGAAGAAAGACTGGATAGACTCGGCTTGTCCTCGCTAGAATTTAGAAGATTGAGGGGGGATCTTATAGAAACTTAAAATTCTTAAGGAAGGTACACAAAATAGCTGGAGAAACTCAGCGGGTGCAGCAGCATCTATGGAGCGAAGGAAATAGGCGACGTTTCGGCCCGAAACGTCGCCTATTTCCTTCGCTCCATAGATGCTGCTGCACCCGCTGAGTTTCTCCAGCTATTTTGTGTACCTTCGATCTTCCAGCATCTGCAGTTCCTTCTTGAACAAAATTCTTAAGGAGTTGGACAGGCTAGATGCAGGAAGATTGTTCCCGATGTTGGGGAAGTCCAGAACAAGGGGTCACAGTTTAAGGATAAGGGGGAAATCCTTTAAAACCGAGATGAGAAGAACCTTTTTTTACACAGTGGTGAATCTCTGGAACTCTCTGCCACGGAAGGTAGTTGAGGCCAGTTCATTGGCTATATTTAAGAGGGAGTTAGATCTGGCCCTTGTGGCTAAGGGGATCAGAGGGTATGGAGAGAAGGCAGGTACAGGATACTGAGTTGGATGATCAGCCATGATCATATTGAATGGCGGTGCAGGCTCGAAGGGCCGAATGGCCTACTCCTGCACCTAATTTCTATGTTTCTATGTTTCTGTGAAACTCGGGAGAACTCTTACCTCGTATAGTGGGACAGGCCCTTAAGGATCCAAAGAGGAGTTGTTTTCAGATAGGATGTTTAACTGTTATGGCAAGTTGTCATGTCTGGTATAATACTTGAAATTGACAATGAAACTTAACAAATTTCACAAATCCAGAGATACATTGTAAAACTACTAGTTCAGCCAAACAAAACCGAAAGGAACCTAATCCTGATCAGTTGTACAAAGCAGTGCTGATACAAGCTATGTTAGGCCACAGACAAACAGGCTGAAAATGTTCTAAAATGTCTCAATATTAAAGTCTGATAATATCAACTGTACACTACAAAACTCTTCAAAATTCACATCTTCGCAACATTTTTGACAGCGAGGCCCATGATTAGATCTTTAACATTTTTTTGCTTATTTTGTCACTGGATTCCTCGTTCTAATGCTGTCCGAACACAACACAAAGTCAAAAGATGCCAGAAATATTCGGAAGAAATGGGCCGAGACACTTCTGCAGCCATTCTGAAGAAGGGTCTCGACCCGAATTTTCACCCATTCCTTCTCTCCAGAGATGCTGCCTGTCCACCATTTTGTGTTTATCTTCCGTGTAAACCAGCATCTGCAGTTCCTTCCTACACATTAATTTACTCAATGCAGACCAACATCAGTCAGGGGTTTAACCAGATTATACAATAATTTTACAGATTACACAAGGCCTTGTAATTCATAAAGTTAAAAGGCTTTCTGAGGAATCTTGAATTAATTGTCGCAATCAGCCAGGATAATGTCAAGATAAGATTCCACCTTTTTTCAAACCTTCTACTGTTCCCTCCTTATTCTTGAAACGGGTGGAAAAACGACAATAAAAACTCATCTGCTAACGTGTCGGTCTAGCCAAGTTGTTTGACAGACGAGTTCTCCCACAACATTTGTAAGAGCAACATGCTAAAAGAGAGGGTAGACACAAAATGCTGGAGTAACTCAGCGGGTGATGCAGCATCTCTAGAGAAAAGGAATGGGCGACGTTTCGGGTCGAGACCCTTGAATGTTGCCTCAACCGCTGAGATACTCCAGCATTTTGTGTCTACCTTCAATTTAAACCAGCATCTGCAGTTCTTTCTAACGCATGCTAAAGGAGAAGGGCCTGAGCCACTTGCCGATTTTTTTTCCAGCGAGATATCAGTGTCACCAAAAGATTTTGACATTTCAAAATCCAGCGGCAACAAAAAAAATGTTGCGACACTTGAAAAAACACCGGGGGACATAAGGCATCACGCCATATCATGGCCACATCACAACGCATCAGGCCGCAAATTTTTCGGTGACCTGATATGTCAGTCAATGATGCCGGGAGTTGCCAAAAAAAATCGGCAAGTGGACAGGCCCGAGAGACTGTAACTAGAGAAACCTTGTAAAGTGTTGGCTGTGTAGTGTACAGTGACGCTTCAACTTCAGTTAAATCTAGATAAGTCCTTGCAGCTCCTCTCTGCCTGCACTCGAGACAGCGACAACACCCCGGACACTTCCTGACAATGCCGACGGTTATGGCACCAACCCTTCCCCCTCTCCCTGACACCCAGTCACTGCAGATATAGCAGCAAAGAGGTCCTTCTGCAGGGCCCTAGTGAGACCACACCTGGAGTAGCTGAATAGGGCTCTTAAAGATAGCGGAGTCAGGGGATATGGGGAGAAGGCAGGAACGGGGTACTGATTGGGGATGATCAGCCATGATCACATTGAATGGAGGTGCTGGCTCGAAGGGCCGAATGGTCTACTCCTGCACCTATTGTCTATTGAGTATTGTCTCCAAATTTGAGGAAGGACATTCTTGTTATTGAGGGAGTGCAGCGTAGGATCACAAGGTTAATTCCCGGGATGGCGGAACTGTCATATGTTGAAAGAATGGAGCGACTGGGCTTGTACGCTCTGGAGTTTAGAAGGATGAGAGGGAATCGTATTGAAACATATAAGATCATTAAGGGGTTGGACAGGCTAGAGGCAGGAAACATGTTCCCGATGTTGGGGGAGTCCAGAACCAGGGGCCACAATTTAAGAATAAAGGGAAGGCCATTGGAACAGAGATGAGGAAAAACCTTTTCACCCAGAGAGTAGTGAATCTGTGGAATTCTCTGCCTCAGAAGGCGGTGGAGGCCAATTCCCTGGATGCTTTCAAGAGAGAGTTTGATAGACCTCTTAAAGATAGCGGAGTCAAGGGATACGGGGAGAAGGCAGGAACGGGGTACTTATTGTGGATGATCAGCCATGATCACATTGAATGGCGGTGCTGGCTCAAAGGGCCGAATGGCCTACTCCTGCACCTGATGTCTATTGTCTATTGAGATTCCGTCCATTCAGTTGGTGGTGGGCAGAGCTGAGACACGGCCACTGCTCAGGTCCTCGGTCAACATCTGCAGTGACTGGACTCCAGGTTCACCACAGGGTCTGTGGGTCGTGGCTGAAGCAGGGCACTGGACAGGTTGTTGCTGGTGAAGTGTTTCTCTCAGCAACCACGGGCTGACCTTTGACAGGTCATCCCCACCTACCTTCCGTAAACAAAGTTCCTCACAACTTACAGCACGGAAACAGGCCCTTCGGCCCAACTTGCCCATGCGAGCCAAGATGCCTCATCTACACTAGTCCCACCTGACCCAAATCTTACCTAAGTATGTACCTGTCCAAATATCACAGATGGCGCAGCGGTAGAGTTGCTGCCTTACAGCGAATGCAGCGCCGGAGACCCGGGTTCGATCCCGACTACGGGTACTGTCTGTACGGAGTTTGTACGTTCTCCCCGTGACCTGCGTGGGTTTTCCCCGAGATCTTCAGTTTCCTCCCACACTCCAAAGACGTCCAGGTTTGTAGGTGAATAGGCTTGTGCGGACCCGGTGGGCCGAAGGGCCTGTTTCCGTGCTGTATCTCTAAACTAAACAAAAAATATTCCCTTAGCTAACGATGCCATTTGGGATAAATATTTCTCCTCTGTATGTACCACATGAAGACTGCAGAGGTTAGGCTCACTAGTCTGTAGTTCCCAGGCTTGTCCTTGCAGGCCTTCTTAAATAGGGGCACAACATTAGGCATGCTCCCGTGTTCCAGCACTTCACGCGTGTCTAATGATAATTCATATAACTCAGCCATGGCAGATGCAATTTCTTCACTAGCCTTCCATAGCTCAGGAAATGTATCTATCTTCGTGGGACAATGAATGGAGATATATTGACGCCAGTCTGTATAACGGTTGAGGTGGCTTATGAAGGTAGATACATTTCCTGAGCTATGGAAGGTTAGAGAAGAAATTACATCGTGCCGGTGCTGGGGGCGTACACGTTAATGATATATAACCGCACGCCATCCAGGCTCAAATGAGCTGGTACCTTATCCTGCACCTTCATGATCTCTGGCTGGAAAGTCGGGATCAACAGGAAGGCCACTCGACTCGAATTTGTGCTGAGGTGGCTCATGTAGACCCCCCCCCCCTTCCCACTCCAGTCGCCAGGTGGGTTCATCACTTACAACAGTATGCGTCTCTTGCAGAAGGCTCACCGCATATTTCCCCTCTCTGAGGACTGATAGATGGTGAAATCTACCAAGGTCCCCCCTTCCGCCATTCATGTTTCGGCTATCTACCGTGGTCTTCATGTTGAAGACACACTAGGGTTTTTTTCCTCACACTCCTCGTGGGAGTGGGACCCCTCTCTCTTGGGAGTTTGTAAAAGGTCCCCGACCCCTTACTGCGAAGGATAGCATCTTGTCCGGATAAGTCCCGACAGCTCCGGCCACCGTTTGACAGCTAACTGGACTTTACTCCTCCTGCCCATGAATTCTTTCAGAAACTCCCGAATCTCCCAGATACCGGCCCGTCGAGACACAACTCTGGAGTCCGGGCATTCTGCCAACCCACTGACACCTGAAGCAACATCTTCCTCCCCCTCCCCACTACACTCAAGGTCTTCGTCTGAGATCTGAGGGCTGCAGCTGGCTGCCAGTGTGCAAGCTGGCTACATCAGTGCTTTAGTTCGGTCCTTTTTACAGGACTCTGTTCTCTGCAGATGGTGTCAGCGGGGAGGCTCAGCGGGTCCTGTGGGAGGGTCTACCGACTGTAGATAGAGCGGTGTTTGAACTCCTTGATCACCCCTTATCATTGGAGTTGACTGGTGCCCTGCACCAGCTCAGGAGGGGAAAGTCCCCAGGGCTGGATGGGTTGACGGTAGAGTTTGTTAGAGCTTTCTGGGATGTCATGGGGGGTGATTACATAGAAACATAGAAATTAGGTGCAGGAGTAGGCCATTCGGCCCTTCGAGCCTGCACCGCCATTCAATATGATCATGGCTGATCATCCAACTCAGTATCCCGTACCTGCCTTCTCTCCATACCCTCTGATCCACAAGGGCCACATCTAACTCCCTCTTAAATATAGCCAATGAACTGGCCTCGACTACCCTCTGTGGCAGAGAGTTCCAGAGATTCACCACTCTCTGTGTGAAAAAAGTTCTTCTCATCTCGGTTTTAAAGGATTTCCCCCTTATCCTTAAGCTGTGACCTCTCGTCCTGGACTTCCCCAACATCGGGAGCAATCTTCCTGCATCTAGCCTGTCCAACCCCTTAACCCCTTACATGAAGGTCCTGGGGGAGAGCCTGGCGACCAGGGAGATGCCCCTCTTGTGGCACAGGGCAATCGTTGTCTTGCTACCCAAGGGCGAACTCCGCCTGTAACCCGGTCTCTCTCCCTCTGTACAGAGTATAAAGTCTTTGCACACATAAAGATGGCCATTGGCGGGTCCAGGCAGCGGGCGGTCGATGGTCACACCAGAGTCGGCTGCCTGCCCCTCTTCCGGGCCTATGTCCGTGCTCGCGTGTCCCTGGAGAGGGAACACGCGGTCTCCACGGGGAGTCTGGAGGCCTTCCATGAACGCTGGTTGCCGCGGGGATTGAAAGCATTGTAGATAAAGATTGCAACATTGTACTATAATGACTGCTTGATATGTTGTGACGATTGAACAATTATGTACGTTTGGTACAGTGTAATATGCCATTGTTGAATCAAGTCCTTGGAATGGAAAATAAGAGAGGGAGAGAGGGGGAGGGGGAGGGGGAGAGAGAGAAAAGAAAAACAATTGCAAGGGGAATAGATAAGAGTTTCTGTTTACCCAGGGCGAATCAATAACTAGAGGACATACAGTGCCCTCCATAATCTTTGGGACAAAAACCCATCATTTATTTATTTCCTCTGTCCTCATCAATTTGAGATTTGTAATAGAAAAAAAATCACATGTGGTTAAACTGCACATTGTCAGATTTTAATAAAGGCCATTTTTATACATTCTGGTTTCACAATGTAGAAATTACAGCGGTGTTTATACATAGGCGGGACTGTCATATGAGGAAAGATTGAAAAGGCTAGGCTTGTATTCACTGGAGTTTAGAAGGATCTTATAGAAGCACATAAAATTATAAAAGGGCTGGACAAGCGAGATGCAGGAAAAATGTTCCCAATATTGGGCGAGTCCAGAACCAGGGGCCACAGTCTTAGAATAAAGGGGAGGCCATTTAAGACTGAGGTGAGAAAAAACTTTTTCACCCAGAGAGTTGTGAATTTATGGAATTCCCTGCCACAGAGGGCAGTGGAGGTCAAGTCACTGGATGGATTTAAGAGAGTTAGATAAAGCTCTAGGGGCTAGTGGAGTCAAGGGATATGGGGAGAAGGCAGGCACGGGTATTGATTGGGGACGATCAGCCATGATCACAATGCAAGGCGGTGCTGGCTCGAAGGGCTGAATGGCCTCCTCCAGCACCTATTTTCTATGTTAGTCCCCCCCCCCCCCCCCCCCATTTCAGGGCACCATAATGTTTGGGACACAGCAATGTCATGTAAATGAAAGTAGTCATGTCTAGTATTTTGTTGCATATCCTTTGCATGCAATGACTGCTTGAATCTGTGATTCATGGACATCACCAGTTGCTGGGTGTCTTCCCTGGTGATGTTCTGCCAGGCCTGTATTGCAGCCATCTTTAGCATATGCTTGTTTTGGGGGCTAGTCCCCTTCAGTTTTCTCTTCAGCATATAAAATGCATGCTCAATTGGGTTCAGATTGGGCGATTGACTTGGTTACTCAAGAATTGACCAATTTTTAGCCTTGAAAAACTTTAGCAGTATGTTTGGGATCATTGTCTTGCTGTAGAATGAACCGCCGGCCAATGAGTTTTGAGGCATTTGTTTGAACTTGAGCAGATAGGATGTGTCTGTACACTTCAGAATTCATTATGCTACTACCATCAGCAGTTGTATCATCAATGAAGATAAGTGAGCCAGTACCTTCAGCAGCCGTACATGCCCAGGCCATAACACCCCCACCACCGTGTTTCACAGATGAGGTGGTATGCTTTGGATCTTGGGCAGTTCCTTCTCTCCTCCATACTTTGCTCTTGCCATCACTCTGATATAAGTTAATCTTCGTCTCATCTGTCCACAAGATCATTTTTCCAGAACTGTGGTTGCTCTTTTAAGCACTTCTTGGCAAACTGCAACCTGGCCATCTATTTTTGCAGCTAACCAGTGGTTTGCATCTTGCAGTGTAGCCTCTGTATTTCTGTTCATGAAGTCTTCTGCGGACAGTAGTCATTGACAAATCCACACTTGACTCCTGAAGAGTGTTTCTGATCTGTCGGACAGGTGTTTGGGGATTTTTCTTTAACATGGAGAATTCTTCTGTCATCAGCTGTGGAGATCTTCCTTGGCCTGCCAGTCCCTTTGCGATTAGTAAGCTCACTAGTGCTCTCTTTCTTCTTAATGATGTTCCAAACAGTTGATTTTGGTCAGCCTAAGGTTTGGCTGATGTTTCTAACAGTTTTATTCTTGTTTCTCAGTCTCATAATGGCTTTGTTGGCTTTCGTTGGCACAACTTTGGTCCTCATGTCGATAAACAGCAATAAAAGTTTCCAAAGGTGATGGAAAGACTGGAGGAAAGACTAGGTGCTGAGAGCTCTCTTATACCTGCATTAAGGAAGCAATTAAACACACCTGAGGTATTACAAACACCTGCGAAGCCATGTGTCCCAAACATTATGGTGCCCTGAAATGGGAGGGGGATGATGTATTCCTACATAATATCTACATGGTGAAACCAAAATGTATAAAAATAGCCTTTTTATAATCTGACAATGTGCACTTTAACCACATGTGATTTTTTTCTATTACAAATCTCAAATTGTGGAGTGTAGAGGCAAATAAATAAATGATGGGTCTTTGTCCCAAACATTATGGAGGGCACTGTAAGTTTAAGGTGAGAGGGGGAAAATCTAATGGAACCTGAGGGACAATCTTTTCACACAGAGAATGATAGTACATGGAACAAGCTGCCAAAGGAGATAGTTGAGACAGGTATTTGAAAGACATTGGGACAAGAATGTGGATATGAAAAGGTTTGGAGGCTTATGGGCCAAACGCAGGCAGGTGGGACAGGGGCATGGAGTGATTGGGCCGATGGGCTTATTTCTCTGCTGTTTGGCTCTGTGAAACCTGCCCTTTGCTCAAAATGTTTTTTTAGCTAATTCCTTTATTGGCATTTATTTTGTGTTGGGGAAGACTGTTTATTTCCTGCCCGTGGCAATGTGGAGACAGAAATCATGAGACTACATCGTGCCCTTGTGGGACAAGTATTTGTGGATGCAGGATATCGGCTAATCAGAGAGAATTAACAGTTGAATACTGACAAGTATTCAAAAGCTAATGAGTATAAGACAAAAATTGCAAATGTTGAAAAACTTTGAAATCACTTTCTATTGTTAGATCATACTGAAAGACTGCTCTTTAGGATATTATTTCTGTAAATATGACGTTAATAAAATATTTCCAAATGCATTGTACTTTCAACTTACATTATTGTGGATTTTATAGAAATTATGGAAAAAGAACATAGTGCTGAATGTTTAGAAAGGTTTACAAATCATGTTAAGGAAATCTGAAAAAGAGGTTATAAGAAAGGAATTGAGTTTTCCTTCACTAAGATTGAAAGGGCTCTTCAACTGACCAAACCATTTGTCATAGTTCTGCTTTCAACTCTTCTCTCTCCCACAAGCATGTGACAGTTCAGCTTCCACCCCACCACCCTCCACATACAACATAATTCTCCGTCATCAACAGTATTATGCATCCACAATGCAGGTCTCATTGTGGCCAGGTTTGTGGATATACTCTAGGTAGTATAGAGAATGCAGGGACTCTGCAGAAGGATTTGGACAGGTTGGGAGAGTGGGCAAAGGAGTGGCAGGTGGAATACAGTGTAGCAAAGTGTCACGCATTTCAGTACAGGTGCACAACCTTTTATCCGAAAGCCTTGGGACCAGACACTTGTCGGATTTCGGACATTTTCGGATTTCGGAATGGAAGATTTTTAGCGTAGATTAGGTAGGTAGCGCGGGCGGCTTGAAAAGTCTGGAGCGGCTGCCTCTTTCCCGGAGACCGGGGAATCATTGCATAAATGTTAGTCAGTTAGTTTGGAGGGATTTTATGTGGTGGTGGTGGAGTAGGGGTGAAGGGGGAAACTTTAATTCTTAGTCCCCTACCTGGTCGGCGACTCCCAACCTCGCGGAGCTGGGGGCTCCGTCCGGCCGCGGGCGGCGCCGGTTGGAGCCCCGACCCCGGCAACTCTACCCCTGGCTGCGCGGCTCCAAATCCAGCGACGCTCTGCGAATGTTGGAAGAAGGCGGCCACAGCGCTCCGGAGCTTGCCGCACGGCGACCCGGTAAGGCATTGCCCGCTTCCCGCTGGTATCCCAGCGCTGCGACGCCGCCGACCCCTAACATTGGGCGGGCGTCCGGTCGCGGGCGGCGCTGGATTTGGAGCGCCTCGCAGCCAGGGGTAGAGTTGCCGGGGTCGGAGCTACAACCGGCGCCGCCCGCAGCCCCACCGGCCACAGCGCTGCGGAGCTTACTGCACGGCGACCCGGTAAGGCATTGACCGCTCCCCGCCTCTCCGACCAGGTAGGGGACTAAGAATTAAAGTTTACCCCTTCACCCCCCCCCCCCCCCCCTTCCCCCTTCACATAAAAGCCCTCCAAACTAACTGACTAATATTTAAGCAATGATTTACAGATATTTAAGTGTCTCCCCGGTCTCCGGGGAGGAGGCAGCCGCTACAGTAGTACAGACCTGGGTTGACCGTGGGTCGTTTCGGGTCAAGTTTGGAGCCAAACGCGAGCTTTGGTGCGCAGACGACATCTGGAAAAAATGGCCGGTTTTCGGAGTTTTTCGGTTTCCGGAACTCCGGATAAAAGGTTGTGCACCTGTAGTAGGAATACAGACGTAATCTATTTTCTAAATGGGGAGAGGATTCAGAAATCGGAGGTGCGTAGAGGCTTGGGAATGCTGGTGCAGGATTCCCCAAAGTTAATTTGCAAATGAATCGGTAGCATGGAAGGCAAATGCAATGTTAGCATAGCCTCAGAATAAAAGGACATGCCTTTAAAAAGGAGATGATGGAATTTATTTAGTCAAACGGTGGCTAAACTGTGGAATCCATTACCACAGACGGCTGTGGACGCCAAGTCATCAGGTAGTTTTAAGGCGGTGATCGACAGATTCTTGATTAGTAAGGGTGTCAAGGGTTTTGGGGAGAAGGCAGGAGAATGTGGTTGAGAGGGAAAAATAGATCAGCCATGATTGATTGTCAGAGTAGACTCAATGCAGAATGGCAGAGTAGATTTGAATGGCCCAATTCTGCTCCTATTATGCACGTATCTTCTCGTAACATTAATTTGTCACAGGCATCTGCTTTGTCTCATCGTTATGCTCTCACTCACCCCCTCAGATGAAACAAGGATAGAGTTCCCCTGATTCTCACCTTTCACACCAACCACCGCGTCCGACACATCATCCTCCAACATTCCCGTCATCTCCAAGGTGATCCTATCACCAGTCACATCTTCCCATCTCCACCCATTGCTCTTTCTGCAGAGACTGGTTCCCTCCACAACTCCTTGGTTCACTCATCCCTTCCCATCCAAATCGCCCTCTCCCCAGGTACTTTCCCCATGCAACCACAGAAGATGCAACACCTGTCTCCCTCGCCTCCATCCAGGTGAGCTTCACGTCCACCTCTAATCTCATCGAATGCAACTGGTGTTCTCAATGTAGGCTCCTGCACATCGGCGAGGCCAAACGTAGACTCGGCTACTGTTTTGCCGTACGCTTGTGCTCGGCCCACCAAGGCCTATACGATCTCCCGGTTGCTAACTATTTTAACTACTCTTCCCATTCCCATTCCCATCTTTCTGTCCTGGGCCTCTGCCATTGCCAGAACGAGGACGAACAGTTTTCCTGTATTTATAACAAATAAAAGGCCATGTCTTTGGAACTATATAATAGAATGTCTAATTTCCCTGTTTTATACACTTGTTCTAACATGATTTATTTAAAAACTATCTTTGCTTGTAAAACATTATCTCCAATGTAAAATTAAAAAATTGTAGTCAGGCATACAGCATGGAAACATGCATTTCAGCCCACCATCATCAAAACAACCCACCTTTACACTAATCCCATCCTATCCCATTTTATCTTCCTATTAACCCACCACCCCCCCCCCCCCCCCCACAGATTCAAGCATATTTCTACGCAGCAAGGACAATTTTTAATGACCACCAGGCACATTTTTGGGATGTAGGAGGAAACCAATGAAGCCATAGTTAGAATGCAGAAACTACACAGATTCTATAGTTCAGAACGAACTAGTGCTAATCTGAATCCAAAATACTTTTAGTCCTTACTAGACTAAGTGGGACCCATTGGGTCCCAACATCACACGGGCTGGTCCCCCAACACAATATTCCACCTCTCCACCAATTCCAAAATTGGTGGCCAGTGGGGGGAGGGGAGGCTTTCTGGAGCGCTAGTATGGGTGCTGTGGGCTGAAGGGACTGGTTTCCAGAGGGCTAGTATGGACATTGTGGGCAGAATGGATTCTTGGGCTGACGGCTCAGTCACTCAAGTCTGTTGTGCTGGTAGCTCACTCACTCACGGCTGGTGGGCTGGCAGTTGACACGGCTATTCCTTGAAATTCCATTTCATGCAGGGTGCAAGGCCACCAAATTCAAGTGCAGTTTCTTACCACTTCAAGCAAGGTGCAAGGCCACCAAATTAAAGTGTAGTTTCATACCATTTCAAGCAGGGTGCAAAGCCACCAAATTCAAGTGCAGTTTCATACCATTTCAAGCAGGGTGCAAGGCCACCAAATTAAAGTGTAGTTTCATACCATTTCAAGCAGGGTGCAAGGCCACTAAAGACAGCGAGTCGTGACCTCTCCCTCCTACTTCTTGCAGAGACTGAGCCACGCCCACACTTTTGGGTTTTATAGCCCCTCACCCCCCCCTCCCACCAGAAGGGGCGTGGCCTTCATGGTGTGATTGTCAGGAGAGAGAATCTCAACATTTTCTAAACACTAATAACGCTTTTATATTTCATCGATGGGAAAAATCCTCGGCACCTGATGAGCGGAGGGGGACTCCGAGTAAGGGCCAAAAATCACAGCCGTACATGGTAGCGTTTTTTCAAAAATCAATATAAAGCGCAAACAGGAGGTGGTCATGATTAGACTTTTAATTATATAGAAGGCAAAGCAACTTTGATTAGGCAAGGCAACTTTAGCATTTCCAAACCAAAGGCAACACAGCTTTAGCATTTCCAAACCAAGGGCAACACAGCTCTAGCATTTCCAAACTATATTTTCAAACCACATTAAGGGCACTGACAGGTCAGTAAACCACTCACAGTTTAGTAGACATGTGTTGTGTTATTCGCAGTTCAGACTGAGAGACATGACCCTCTCCCTCTTCCCCCATATTGCAGACACTGACTGAGGCACTCAACACTTCTGGGTTTTATAGTCCCCCCAGAAGGGGCGTGGCCTTCAGGAGAGAATCTCAACATTTTTTAAACACCAATATCTCTTTTATTTTTCATCGATGGGAAAATTCCTCTTGTCCTGCGCAGCGGAGGGGGACTCTGAGTAAGATGGTCAAAAATCACAGCCGTAAGTGGCAACGTTTTTTCTTAAATCAATATACAGAACAGGAAGTGGTCAAGATAAGACTTTTAGTAATATAGATAGATAGAAGGGCTCATCAAACGCCCAAGATAATTACTGGTCACCATTTTCCCTCATAAATCATATTTACCCATAACAGGATTGTTATTGTGTAATAAGGAACTGCAGATGCTGGTTTAAACCGAAGACAGACACAAAAAGCTGGAGTAACTCAGCGGGACAGGCAGCATCAATGGAGAGAAGGAATGGGTGACATTTTGGGAGACGCTTCTTCAGACTGGTTAGGGATAAGAGAAACGAGAGATATAGACGGTGATGTGGAGAGATAAAGAACAATGAATGAAAGATATGCAAAAAAAGTAACGATGATAAACAAAACAGGCCATTGTAAGCTGTTTGTAAGGTGAAAATGAGAAGCTGGTGCGACTTGGGTATGGGAGGGACAGAGAGAGAGAGAGAGGGGGGGAAGGCCGGGGTTACCTGAAGTGAGAGAAATCAATGTTCATGCCACTGGGCTGTAAGCTGCCCAAGCGAAATATGAGATGCTGTTCCTCTTATTTGCATTTAGCCTCACTCTGACCATGGAGGAGACCTAGGACAGAAAGGTCTGTGTTGGAATGGGAAGGAAAATTAAAGTGTCCAGCAACCAGGTGATCAGGTGGACTGAGCGAAGGTGTTCAGTGAAACGATCGCCCAGCCTGCGTTTGGTCTCGTCGATGTACAAGAGTCCACATCTTGAACAACGGATACAGTAGATGAGGTTGGAGGAGGTGCAGGTGAACCTCTGCCTAACCTGAAAGGACTGTCGGGGTCCCTGGACAGAATCGAGGGAGGAGGTATGGGGACAGGTGTTGCATCTCCTGCGGGGTTGCAACTTCTGGGGAGTTATGTGGTTTGGGTGAGAAGGGATGAGTTAACCAGGGAGTTATGGAGGGACCAGTCTCTGCGGAAAGGGGTGGAGATGGGAAAATGTGACTAGTGGTGGGATCCCGTTGGAGGATTGTTATTGATGAGGAAGGTAAATGTGCTTTTTCTATACTAACCCTGCTAAGCCTTGAATGCACAATTTAAAACAAAAAGTTTAACTCACAGGATGAAGGAAAAACATTTTCAAAGAGTTTTAATTAATAAAGTAAATAATCAAAGTAGGTAAACATTAAAAATGGATATGTATTTTTTTTATTTAACAGATATACAATTCAGTAAAAAAGACTAGCATACAATTACAAATGTCAAAAGTATACATTAATGTTTCAGGCTCTATGTTATTGCTTAAAGACTAATAAAATGTACTTTATTAATGAATAATATAAAATAGATTAATTTTAACGTTTAATAAAACCTAACCTAAATACTTTTTTTTCTGGGACTTAAGTTGATAGTTACAGCTATTATTTTGAAAATGTTTCTAAAGCTTTGAATTAAAAATAGCAAATCTATAATACTGCTTGAAAAGAAGTCTGATCTTTTTTTTTAAATAGATCCTACGATGTTTATAAAGTGGACTAAAAAACTGGCGTTCAAATCAGGATTCATAATTATGATCTGGTGTGTGCTGCAACCCAAAATTTCACAAATGTATCATAGTCACTTAAATAAATAAATAACGCTTTTAATAACTTAGATCAACAGTCCCAATTAGAATTCAGTTGTGCTAACTATCCAACCATCAGAAAATATGGCTTTTATAAATGTAAAAAGTGGCTTAATTTGAAATAATATGCACCATAAAGCATACATCATAAGCGCTGCATTAAAAAAAAAATATTGGGAATAAACCTTTAAATTTTCACAATTTTCAATCTTTAGTCAGCGTTGTCTTCTCTGCCCAGATTCACAGTACTGTTGCGATTACAGAGAACAAAGTGGAACATTTTCATGTCAAGTCCACAGAGTATCTAGCAAGGAAACAATTCAATACCATTATAGCACATTCATCTATTAATACAATAAATTCAAAGATTATAATTAAGAATTTTGTGCTTGTAAGACAGCAATGCAAGTATATTTTCCCTACACTTTAGTGACAATTCCCTTCTTATATATTTTTTCTGAATTACAATGTTGAATTGAAAGGGTTCCATTTGTGTGGTAATTTTTAAATTGAACGTGTAACTTTGTTACAAGATGCAACTTTTACTTGGCACAGCTAAGGAAGACATTCATAAAACTTCTCTCACTCATTGCTCAGATACAAAACAAAAGTTACTTAGAAAACCGAGAAGTAAAAATTACACAGGGAAGTCTTGAAACTGTAAAAAATCTAGATTTGTATTAAAATATATATTTAATGGAGTATGAAAATATGTACCATTTTTAGTTTGAACAATTCTGACAAGTAGAAGAACAAACGCAATGCAAGCAAAAGGCATTATCTGAGCACTGCTGGTGACAAGATTCTGAAAACTGGTCAGAAAACTTCACAAGAGATACAATCAGGTGATTTGCAAGTATCTTAAAAAAGGAAGAAAATTCTTAAACTCAGGAGCCCACAATAATCTCCATAATGTGATCGAGCTCGGTTAGATCTGTTTTACAGTTTTGGGCAGAATTTATGGGTGTTGACGCATGTGATGGTAAGCCATTTAATAACTCAAATATGACTGGTGTCGTTTTTGGACTGGTCATCAATCCAGACACAACTGAGTCTAGCTCATGCCAAGAAGTATCAATATCCGCAAATAAATCATCTATTGTCATGTCTGTGAGAGAGCTGGAGTAATTTGCAATCTCAAAACTCCCGAATACTTGATCCAAGGGCTTTGGACACTCCTTCAGATCCACTTGCTGCTCCTCAGATTCCAACATATTCAGATCATTTTCAAAATGCACTTCAATCAGATCTTTTACAGTACTGGTGTCTTTAACAGAAGCAGCAGCTGCAGAACAAGTAATATTCTCACAAGATGAGCAGTTTACCTTGCTTTTAGTAACATTGCTGGAATTACTTGCGGAGGCAGTGGAACTTTCCACATGTAGCTCTTTTGTTGGAGTACATAAGAAATCTGTGGCAATCAGACTATCTGAGGAAGTGTGACCTACGTATAGATCGCTTCCCGTGAAAGCCGTTTGTTCCTGCCAGCTGCAATCTTGGATCATTTCCTCCTGGATCTGTCGCACCGTGTTGGCTATAAGCACTGACCGACAAAGATTTGGTTCCACCAGCATTTTACACAGCTGCAGTTTGAACAATGAGATATTTAGAAGTGACTGGCGTTGCAAGTTATATGGCAAACTGACATTGCCAACAACAGGATCAAGGCAGGCATCCAGAACTTGTTCTTCAGAAAATTTTCGCTTTATCCCTTTTGCCAACATGTTCACCTGAAGAACAAAACAATTAAAGCACATTCTTCATAACCAAGTTAAAAATAACTTACAGAAGACCTAATATTTTGATCAAAACAATAATTTAATATTAATATTCCTATCAGGCCCATATCACCATTACTTTCATCTTCCTTTTGGAAAATGTGCGTAGCATTGGTTCAATAGATCCCCGGAGGTGCCAGTAACTTCAGAGCCGTTGCCATTTTCTGCCCCCTGTGGATCAAAATCCAAAACTAGAAGCACTATAATCACAAATGCCACAAGTACTTCCTTTCAGATAAGCACTAAATCTGTTTGGTTGAGCAAGATAAACAATGTAATGGATGGGGGAAAAGAATTAACAAAGTACTGAAGCTGAGAGGAAGAAATTGCAAAGATGGAAGTTACCGTCATATACCGGGGATCTATTGAACGTGGATGATTTGACTTATTTTTTTAAATGGAAGACAGAACTAATAATGATTATAGGTCAGTCACTTAATAGTTTTAGTAGCATGGGAATTGCTAAACGAGCAAAGGAAAATAAAATATTTTTGTGCAACTTTGTACTCTTTTAATTTGGGTGTTTGAAACTCCCCAAATTCTATCATTAGGTGGCATGTTTTCAACTGTAAAAGCCCCAAGCCTGGAGTTAGCTTCATTCTGCTATCATTGTTCCTTTTTTTCAGAGCACCTCAAGTCTTACCTCTTTGACCAAGCTATTGGTTGCCTGTGTTCCTTGATTCACTTGGGAAGTACCTTGGGATGTTTTGCTTCATTGGAAGGTTACGTTAACATTATTAATGGACCTAAAGGAAACTAAAATAGATTTCTTATCTTCCAGTCAACCGTGCGTTGTAAGCTGGAAATAATAATTTGAGCAAAATCACACAAGGCAAACAAAAGAAATACAGTGCCCTCCATAATGTTTGGGACAAAGACCCATCATTTATTTATTTGCCTCTGTACTCCACAATTTGAAATTTGTAATAGCAAAAAATGGCATGTGTTTAAAGTGCACATTGTCAGATTTTATTAAAGGGTATTTTTATGCATTTTGGTTTCACCATGCACGTTAACATTACGTTTATACATAGCCCCCCACCCCACCCCCCCCACTTCGGGGCACCATAATGTTTGGGACACATGGCTTCACAGGTGTTTGTAATTGCTCAGGTGTGTTTAACTGCCTCCTTCATGCAGGTATAAGAGAGCTCTCAGCACCTAGTCTTTCCTCCAGTCTTTCCATCGCCTTTGGAAACTTTTATTGCTGTTTATCAACATGAGGACCAAAGTTGTGCCAATGAAAGATAAAGAAGCCATTAAGAGACTGAGCCAAACCTTAGGCTTACCAAAATTAACCGTTTGGAACATCATTAAGAAGAAAGAGAGCACTGGTGTGCTTACTAATCGCTAAGGGACTGACAGGCCAAGGAAGACCTCCACAGCCGATGGCAAAAGAAATCTATCTATAATAAAGAAAAAAAAACAAACACCTGTCAGATCAGTCAGGTGTGGATTTGCCAATGACCACTGTCCGCAGAAGACATCATGAACAGAAATACAGAGGCTGTGCTGCAAGATGGCCAGGTTACAGTTTGCCAAGAAGTACTTAAAACAACCTCAGTTCTGGAAAAAGGTCTTGTGGACAAATGAGGCGAAGATCAACATATCAGTGATGGCAAGATCAAAGTATGGAGGAGAGAAAGAACTGCCCAAGATCCAACGCATACCTCCTCTTCTGTGAAACACGGTGGTGGGGGTGTTATGGCCTGGGCATGTATGGCTGCTGAAGGTACTGGCTCACTTATCTTCATTGATGATACCACTGCTGATGGTAGTATCATAATGAATTCTGAAGTGTATGGACACATCATATCAGCTCAAGTTCAAACAAATGCCTCAAAACTCATTGGCCGGCGGTTCATTCTACAGCAAGACAATGATCCCAAACATACTGCTAAAGCAACAGAGTTTTTCAAGGCTAAAAATTGGTCAATTCTTGAGTGGCCAAGACAATCGCCAAATCTGAACCCTATTGAGCATGCCTTTTATACGCTGAAGAGAAAACTGAAGGGGACTAGCCCCCAAAACAAGCATATGCTAAAGATGGCTGCAATACAGGCCTGGCAGAACATCACCAGAGAAGACACCCAGCAACTGGTGATGTCCATGAATCGCAGACTTCAAGCAGTCATTGCATGCAAAGGATACGCAACAAAATACTAAACACGACTACTTTCATTTACATGACATTGCTGTGTCCGAAACATTATGGTGCCCTGAAATGGGGGGTACTATATATAAACACTGCTACATGGTGAAACCAAAATGTATAAAAATGGCCTTTATTAAAATCTGACAATGTGCACTTTAAGCACATGTGATTTTTTCTATTACAAATCTGAAATTGTGGAGTGCAGAGGCAAATAAATAAATGATGGGTCTTTGTCCCAAACATTATGGAGGGCACTGTATGTTCAGAGACACAAACGGCTGGAAATACAGGTATCTGAGGCAACAAACAATCTGCTGGAGGAACCCAGGTGGTTAAGCAGCATCTGTACGTGGTTGTGGGGGAAGGGTGAGGAATGTTGGCCATTTTGGATCCAATCCCTGCAGCGGGATCTTGACCATGTCCCGAAAGATCAACATTTCCGATGCTGGTCAACCTGCTGCAATGCTCTGGCAGAGCATTTGTTGCTAGGGGATAATGTTGAAAGCACAGAATTTAAGGAAGCCACAAGGAACTGCAGATGCTGGTTTACAAAACACGCAAAGTGTTCCGCCAGAGTATTTGAGCAGGTCAGGTAGTATCTCTAGAGACCATGGATAGGTGAAGTTTTGGGACAAAACCAAAAATTATAGTTCCTTGTGAATCTGAAGAAGAGTCCTGACCCAAAATGTCACCTATCCATGTCCACCAGAGATGCTGCCTGACCCACCAAATTACTCCAACACTGTGCCTTTTATGAGTTTACGGTAGGATTTGACAAGATATACTAGGTTGAATACAATCAGAAGTGCGAGAAATATCGGAGATACTAAGGAGTGCTGGGAGGAGAGTTGGTTGACACGCTAGAAAAGTGAAAAAAAGCAAGACGATAGCTTTTCACAAAGTGTTTGGAGGTAGGGGTTCAGTTCAAAGGTGTATTTTGTTTAATGCGTTAAATCATTTCGAACACAAGCCTTAAGGAAGCAGTGCTCAATCTGCTGGCGAAATGCTAAGGAAATAGGTAAATAATTATTCTTTTAAATGATCAAATCAAACTCAAAGGGAAGGGAAAAAAGCAAGGAATGTAATTCCCAACTCCAACATGCGAGGCAAATTCATTTTGGATAAATATTACCATAAATGACATTAAGTTTATTGAATATTAAAGCCAGTAATTCAATTTCAGAAGTGCATGAAAAAAGCAAGTTGTACAAAAGCCCGTTTTATTGCAGGGCTACAGAGTACAAAAAAACAAATTAATGAAAACTTTATAATAACTGCAAATGGGATAAACGAAGGAATGGATAGGCTTTGCTCAAATGTTGCTTGCATCCATCTCGATCCCCTCCTCTTACCACCCACTGCTAATGAAGCTGCACTCACCCCCTACAAATGGGTCTCTCGATCCATTTCACTCTTCCCCTGCCATCCATCCTCCAATCATCTTTTACAGTCTCTTCCCACCACCCGCCATCCCTTGTTAAACTGGATTATTTTCCCCTCCATCTTTCCTCAGTAAATATACTGAACCAACACACCGTTCTTGCTTCGACAAGTTTATTCGTCACCCCTAGGGGACTTACTCTGCTCCGTGACCTGTCACTCTCTTGGAGTTCCAAGTGTTCCCCAGAGCAAGTGGTTTACAATAGGCATAGTACAAGTATATAAGCAGTAGCAAGCAGAAGCAAATTTGGCGCACTTTCTTGGTCCACCAATCGTATCATGACACAGTATGTGTGTAAAAGCAAAGGTCAGATTCCTCAAGACAATTGAATGGTAAGAGCATGATCTCATTATCTCCAATGATCAGGTTTCTCAAAACTCAAAATGAGTGACATAGTTTGTCATCACAGTTGCAACACAACCCAGCATTTTCCCACTCAACGTTGTAATTTTCCAATTAACTTACAGAGCAAAAACAAACTCATCACCCTCTCCTGCCTTTGCAATCTCCTCTCACTCTCCACTCAGATCCCCCTGACTCTCCCAACCTCCTCTCCTTCCCAACAATCCCCACCTTCCACGTTTCCCCTTCCCCGCCTCTCCCCACAGAAATAGCCAGCCCCCAAACACGCCTTGTCCTTTCCTCAGGGTTCATTCAACTGCTTGAATCTATTTCTTTAACTGAGTTTGGTTTTGAAGTCTGTGACCGCTATCCCGGGTGGTGGGGGTAGGTCTGTGTCCCCTATCCCGGGGGTTGGGGGGGTCTGTGTCCATTCTCATGGGGGGGGGGGTCTGTGTCCCCTGTTACTGGGGTTGGGGGGTCTGTGTCTATTCTCCCATGGGATGGGGGGAGGGGTCTGTGTTCCTATCCATGGGGATGGGGATGTGTGTGTCGCTTATCCCGGGGGGGCGGGGGGATGTGTCCTATCCCGGAGTGTGGTTGGGGGGTCTGTATCTATCCTGGGCACCAGAGGGTGTGGGGGGATGTGGGGGGGGGGGGAAGGTGGGCATCTGTGCCCCTATCCCGGGGAGTGGGGAGGTCTATGCACCCAATCTCGGGGGGTGGTCTGTATCCCCTATCCCGGGGGGGGGGGGTCTGTGTCCCCTATCCTGGGAATAGACAATAGACAATAGGTGCAGGATTAGGCCATTCAGCCCTTCGAGCCAGCACCATCAATGTGATCATGGCTGATCATCCCCAATCAGTACCCCGCTCCTGCCTACTCCCCATATCCCCTGACTCCGCTATCTTTAAGAGCCCTATCTAGCTCTCTCTTGAAAGCATCCAGAGAACCGGCCTCCACCGCCCTCTGAGGCAGAGAATTCCACAGACTCACAACTCTGTGAGAAAAAGTGTTTCCTCGTCTCCGTTCCTAAAGGCTTACCCCTTATTCTTAAATTGTGGCCCCTGGTTCTGGACCCCCCCAACATCAGGAACATGTTTCCTGCCTCTAGTGTGTACAAACCCTTAACAATCTTAAATGTTTCAATAAGATACCCTCTCATCCTTCTAAACTCCAGAGTGTACAAGCCCAGCCGCTCCATTCTCTCAGCATACGACAGTCCCGCCATCCCGGGAATTAACCTTGTCAACCTACGCTACACGCTCCCTCAATAGTAAGAATGTCCTTCCTCAAATTAGGGGACCAAAACTGCACACAATACTACAGGTGTGGTCTCACTAGGGCTCTGTACTCACTAGGGCTTTCTTCACTGCCTGCTGTACCTGCATGCTTACTTTAGGGAGGTGGAGGGTCTGTGTCCCTTATCCCGGGGGGTGGGTCCGTGTCCCCTATCTCGGGAGATGTGGGAGGGTCTATGTCCCCTATCCCAGGGGGTGCGAGTATCCCCTATTCCGGGGATGAGGGGGGGGGGGGTGTGTGTGACCCCTATCCAGGGGGGTGGGGGGTTCTGTGTCCCCTATCCCGGGTGGTGGTGGGGGGGGGGGGGGTCTGTGTCTCCTATCCCGGGGGGGGGGGGTTTTGTGTGTCCCCTATCTTGGGAGGTGGGTGTGAGTGTGTCCTATCCCGGGGGGATGGGTGTGTGTGTGTGTGCCTATCCCGGGGGGTATGTCTGTGTCCCCTATCCCGGGGGGTGGAGGTGTCCCCTATCCCAGGGGGTGGGGGTTGTGTGTGTGTTCCCTATACCTGGGGTGTGTGGGTGTCCCCTATCCTGGGGGTGGGGGGTGTGTGTCCCCCCTATCCTGGGGTGTGGAGGTGGGGTTTTGTGTGTGTGTCCCCTATCCCGGGGGTGGGGGTGGAGGTGTGTGTCCCCCCTATCTCGGGGGGGGGGGGGGGGGGGGGTGGGGTGTGTGTGGGTGTCCCCCCTATCCCGGGGGGGTGGAGGTGTGTGTCCGTGTCCCATATCCCGGGGGGGGGGGGGTGGAGGTGTGTGTATGTGTCCCATATCCCGGGGGGTGGAGGTGTGTGTGTGTGTGTGTGTGTGTGTGTGTCCCATATCCCGGGGGGGGGGTGGAGGTGTGTGTGTGTCCCATATCCCGGGGGGTGGAGGTGTGTGTGTGTGTGGGGGTGGGGGTGGAGGTGTGTGTGTCCCATATCCCGGGGGGTGGAGGTGTGAGGGTGGAGTGTGTGTGTGTCCCATATCCCGGGGGGGGTGTGGAGTGTGTGTGTGTGTGTCCTATCCCGGGGGGAACAGGGGGGGGGGGTGGGGGTGTAGAGGGGTGTGTGTGTGTGTGTATCCCGGGGGGTGGAGGTGTGTGTGTGTCCTATCTCCCGGGGGGTGGGGGTGGAGGTGTGTGTGTGTCCTCTCCCCGGGGGGTGGGGGTGGTGTAGGTGTGTGTGTGTGTGTGGGTCCCATATCCCGGGGTGGGGTGGTGTGTGTTCCATATCCCGGGGGGGGGGGTGTGTGGTGTGTGGGGTGTGTCCCATATCCCGGGGGGTGGAAGTGTGTGTGTGTGTGTCCTATCCCGGGGGGGGGGGGGTGGGGTGGAGGTAGGTAGGTGTAGGTTAGGTGTGGGGGTGGAGGTGTGTGTGTGTTCTATCCCAGGGGGTGGGGGTGGGGGTGGAGGTGGGGTGGTGTGTGTGTCCCATATTCTGGGGGGGTGGAAGTGTGTGTGTGTGTGTGTCCTATCCCGGGGGGGTGGAGGTAGGTAGGTGTAGGTTAGGTGTAGGTTAGTGTGTCCCATATTCTGGGGGGGTGGAAGGTGTGTGTGTCCTATCCCGGGGGAGTGGAGGTAGGTAGGTGTAGGTTAGGTGTGGGGGTGGAGGTGTGTGTGTGTCCTCTCCCGGGGGGTTCCCACCTCTGATGTCATCAGGGGCGGCCACGTGATCTGCGGCCTACCCACGCAGGCTCCGCCGGCGCCGTCAGGTAAATGTGCAAATTAGAAAAACGTTAAAAGTGGCGCCAACGGGCCGGTGTGGAGACCGGGAGGCGGCGGCCCCCCGCTCCTCCTCCTCCCCTCCCCCTCGCCGCCGCCGCGCCGTCCCTCCCTCCCTCCGTCCGTCCGTCCCTGTCTCCCGCCCGGTTTTCGCCGGCGCCATTTTACCTCGCACTCGGCGGAGAGCGAGCCGAGTATAAATCAGCCGCCGAGCCCTCCCCTCCGCCCCTCCGCGCTCCCTCGCCTCACCTGCATCCACCGGAGGTCAGGGCACGGGCTGGCTGGCGGGCGGGCGGGCAAATAGCGGGCGCTGGGAGCCGGGGCGGCCGGACCACACGGCGACCACAAGCTGGGCCGCGGCGGCGCCGCCGTCGTCACTGACTGGCTGAAGACAGAGCAGACAGCCGCGGGGGCCGGCTCAGCGGTTGCCATGGCACCGCCCCGCCCCGGCCCGGCCCGGCCTGGCCCACCGTGCAGGAAGCTGCTGCAGGCGCTGCTTTACACCCAGGACACTACATGCGGGACAGGCAGCATCTCTGGAGAACATAGATGGGTGAGACCCTTCTTCAGACTGAGAGTCAGGGGAGAGGTAGACACAGAGATAAGGAAGTGTAAGGAGTGAAAACGACACATCAAAGAGGATGTAGATCAAGGAAAATGTAGAACAGATCATTGCCAGCTAGTTTCACTGAACACTTCAGCTCAATCCGCCTAAAACCCCCTGACCCACTGTACGAGTTCATTCCAAGAGGTCTCCTGAGTTTGCCCTGAACTCTGAGATTTACGGTAATGGCCACTCGTCGGTACTCGGGGCTCTCGTGGACATTTTTCATCATGTTGAAAAATCTTCACGAGTCTTCCCGCGTTAGCGAGTCTTCCCAAGTACCTGCAGTTAGCGCTAAGAGACGTCCCCGAGTTCCGACGTACCCGCTACGTTCATTCTCCGTGCTTACCACGAGTTAGATTTTTTTTTAGTTCTGGAGAACTCTTGGCATGAACTCGTACCGTGGGACAGGGCTTTAAACCTACCTACATCTCCCGGTTGTTAAACACTTTATCTCCCCCTCCCATTCCCACACTGACCTTTCTGCCCTGGGCCTCCACCGCTGGAAGACTGAGGCCTCAAACAGCACCTCATATTTCGCTTGCACAGCTCACACCCCAGCAGTATGAACATTGACTTCTCTAACTTCAAGTAACCCTTGCTATCCCTTCCTCTCCATCCCTTCCCTTCCTAGTTCTCCAGCCAGCCTGATTGCCCCCTGATTAAACTTTATCTCTGTTTGCTTTGTTGTCACCTTCTTCCTAGCTAACAATGATCTATTCTACATTTTCCTTGACGTGCATCCCCTTTGATGTCTCGTTTTCACACCTTACACTTCCTTATCTCTGTGTCTCTTACCCCGACTCTCAGTCTGAAGAAGGTTCTCAACAGAAACGTCACCTATTCGTTCTATCCAGAGATGCTGCCTGTTCCGCTAGGTTCTCCAGCATTTTGTGTCTATCTCCAATGGAAAGTTGACTATTCATGTCCGTAAGTCATTGGAGCAGAATTAGGCCATTCGGCCCATCAAGTCAACGCCACCATTCAATCATGGCTGATCTATCTTTTCCTCTTAAAACTATTCTCCCGCCTTCTCCCTATATCCACTGACTTAGCATCCACAGCCTTCTGTGCGAATGAATTCCACAGATTCATTACCCCCTGACTAAAGAAAGTTCTCCTCATCTCCTTCCTAAAGGAACGTCCTTTTATCCTGAGGAGATAACTCTGATCGTAAACTCTCCCACTAGTGGAAACATCCTCTCCATATCCACTTTATCCAGGTGTTTCACTATTCAGTAAATTTCAACGAGGTCCCACCAAAACTCAACCAAAACTCCAGCGAGTACAGACCCACTACTGACAAATGTATCTGCAGTTCATTCCTATGCCTCCTCCTTCGTAATGTTGATATGCTGCAAAATATCGTTGTTTCCTCCTGTGAACTCACCAGTGTCCGTTTCCTTTTCCATGGTAAATTCAAATGAGGAGTCTTCATTTAACACCTTGTCCATTTCCTATGGTTTCACACATTAATCCTCAAGGGGCAATAACACTCTCCTTAGCTCCTCCAGTTATTTGCAAAACACAAGTTACTGAATGGACATAGAGAATCCTGGAAACTCTCAATAGGTTAAGAAGGAGCTGCGAATGCTGGTTTACACCAAAGATAGGCACAAAATGCTGGATTTACTCAGCGGGAAAGACAGTATCTCTGGAGAGAAGGAATGGGTGACGTTTTGGTTTGAGACCCTTCTTCAGATTGTCCAAGCAACATCTGTGGTGAGAGAAAGAGAGTTAATGGCCTATCCAGGGGGTGGGGAACCTTTTCATGTTGGAATGCCGCTTTAAGTTAGCTGTAATCTAATAAGGCCGCATCCAAGAAACTTCAATGAAATATACTTCAAAATGTACATCGTTGTGTAAAACTCTAACTACCTGTACTATGTACTAACTTCAAGAAAATGAAAAAAAAAATGGTTAATTCTAAAGTTAATTAAGCTTTTAATGACTTTGTTGTGACTGCTTGTTGTGTGAAAGCATTTGAATATTTGGTTGCAACACGGAGGTACGCAGTTTCAGCTGATCTTCGAGATGGGTATCCGTCATTTGTGACCTTAAGGGCGTCTTGATTTGGGTTAGGTAGGAGAATGTAGATTCGTAGCAATAAGTGGTTGAAAAGCAAGAAAGCATTTTTCGTGCATGTCAAAGTTAACGTACATTCTAGAGTCGCATTAGAACTAAATCATGAGCATAACTCATGTTAAAATCGCCCTCATGACTTACTAATCGTTTTAATTGTGGCCGTCAGTCGGTGAGGATTATTTTGTTGAATCTTCTTTTACTCTTTGGTATTTTAAATACGTTCATTTTAAGATTAAAGTAAAAATAATAAGACAAACAAAAACATATGAATAAAAATAAAAGGATTTGTTCTACAAAATTTGGATTCATTCAAAAGGCCGCACTTAATGGCCTAGAAGGCCGCAGGTTCCCCACCCCTGGCCTATCCTTTGCATCTGCAATTTGACCCACTTTATACTTCCAGGGTTTTCTATTTTGGGTTTGGGTTTCCAGTAGAAGTTGGTCTCTGATGGGCACTGTTCCACAAGTCGCCACACAAGGGTCCAGTCTGCCCAGCCGCCCGTGTTACTGTGGTAACTGCCGGTACTTAACTGCATTTTGGGACAGTAGTGGAAGGATTTGACATGGCCATGTACCAATGACTGACCCACTGTACTTCTCCTCGACGGTCAGCCAATGCTGCCAGTTTCTGTATCAGGGCGGGCGGCACTCTCCATAACAACATCAGAACTGACGAGATCCTGAGAACTAACAGGCTCGCTGGAAGTTGTGCTGTGCTATGGGCATGGGTCCTAACTATTATAATTTCAGTTCCATTTCTATTTGTTAATTAGTTAGAGACAAAAATGCAAAGGACGCAATGACTAGCACAAGCTTTGCCCAGCAGCTGAATGTGCGGTGAGAAGAAACTGCAGATGCTGGAGTAACGCAGCGGGACAGGCAGCATCACTGGAGAGAAGGAATGGGTGACGTTTCAGGTCGAGTACCTTCTTCAGACAGAGTCGGGTGAAAGGGGGTCTGGAGATATGTAAAGATATGGATAGGGTAATGTGTGAAAATGACAGATCAACACAGACAATGATAAGGAAATGTAGAATGGTTCATTGTTAACTGAGGGGAAGGTAACAAGGGAGCATACAATCAGTAAAATTAATCAGAAGGACAGTGAAACTAGTCAGAGGACTAGGGTGGGGGTGGGACGGAGAGATGGGGAAAGCAAGAGTTACTTGAAGTTAGAGAAATCAATACTCATACCGCTGGGGTGTAAGCTGCCCAAGCGAAATAGGTGCTGTTCCTCCAATTGCCATCGGGCCTCACTCTGACAATTGTATTGTATTGTATTGTATATCTTTATTGTCATTTCCTGAGTATTTGCATACCCAGAGGAAACAAAAAAACGTTGCTCAACCAGTGTCCATTCAGTGTACATGAAAAAATAAATAGAAATAAAAATAAAAAATACATGTCATGAACAAATTTAACACTCTACTATACATTCAACAGCCGTTCCGACCGGCAGCGGCACAACAGTGGCTCTCCTGCAGTGTGGGGGTTTGTGCGCGATACTTGGCAGGGGCAAAGTCCATTTAACAGTCTTATAGCCTGTGGGAAGAAGCTGAGGAGCATCCTGCTGGTTTTGCAGCTAATGCTCCTGTACCTCTTCCCAGATGGGAGGATGGAGAAAATGTCATGTGATGGGTGGTAAGGGTCTTTGATGATGGAGATGGCTCTGTTGATACATCTCTTCCTGTATATGTCCAGCAGGAAGGGGAGTGGAGCACCAATAATCCTGCTTGCGGTCTTCACTATCCTGTCCAGTTGGTGCCGTTCGTACGCCTTGCAGCTCCCGAACCAGGAAGTGATGCCGTATGTCAGTGTGCTCTCGACAGTCCCCCTATAAAAAGTCCGTAGGTGTGTGGTGGGGAGGCCTGCTTTACGTAGTCTTCGGAGAGGGTGAAGTCGCTGCTGGGCTCTCTTGACCAGAGCTGTGGTGTTGGCCGTGGACGTCAGGTCATCAGACAGATGTAGTCCTAAGAACTTCATGCTGCTGACCCTTTCCACATCAGCTCCGTCGATGTGCAGAGGTGTATGGTGTTGTTTCCCCGCCCTCCTGAAGTCAACCACCATCTCCTTAGTTTTTCCCACGTTAAGAATGAGGTGGAAATGTTATATATAAATAATTTTTCCCACGTTAAGAATGAAGGAGGCCCAGGACAGAAAGGTCAGTGTGGGAATGGGAGTGGGAGTTAAAGGGATCGTGAGATCAGGTAGGTTTAGGCTCACTGAATATGTTGAGCGAAACGATCGCTGAGCCTACGCTTGGTCTCGCCGCTATACAGGAGTCCACACCTGGATGATGAGGTTGGAGGAGGTGCAAGTGAACCTCTGCCTTGCCTGAAAGGACTGTCGGAGTCCTTGGATGGAGTCGAGGGGGGAGGTATAGGGACAGGTGTTGCATCTCTTGCAGTTGCTGGGGAAGGTACCTGGGGAGAGGGTGGTTTGGGTGGGAAGGGATGAGTTAATGCTTGACTAATTGTCTGGAATATTTTGAGGATGTGACAAGCAAAATGGATGAAGGGGAGCCAGTGGATGTAGTGTATCTAGACTTTCAGAAAGCCTTTGATAAGGTCCCGCACGGGAGACTGGTGACTAAAATTAGAGCACATGATATTGGGGGTAGGGTGTTGACGTGGATAGAAAATTGGTTGGCAGACAGGAAGCAAAGAGAAGGAGTGAACGGGTCCTTTTTAGAATGGCAGGTAGTGGCGAGTGGAGTGCCGCAAAGCTCGGTGTTGGGGCCGCAACTGTTTACCATATATATTAATGATTTGGAAGAGGGAATTAAGAGCAACACTACCAAGTTTTCAGATGACACATAGCTGGGTGGCAGTGTGAACTGTGAAGAGGATGTTAGGAGGTTGCAGGGTGACATGGACAGGTTGAGTGTGTGGGCAGATGTGTGGCAGATGTAGTATAATATAAATTAATGTGAGGTTATCCACTTTGGCAAAAACAAGGGGGCAGATTATTATCTCAATGGGGTTAGGTTAGGTAAGGGGGGGGGTACAGCGAGACCTGGGTGTCCTTGTACACCGGTCACTGAAAGTTGGCGTGCAGGTACAGCAGGCAGTGAAGAATGCTCATGGACTTCAAAACAAGAGGATTTCAGTATAGGAGTAGAGAGGTTCTTCTGAAGTTGTATAGGGGTCTGATGAGACCACATCGGGAGCATTGTGTACAGTTTTGGTCTCCTAATTTGAGGAAGGACATCCTTGTTATTGATCCCTGGGATGGCGGGACTGTCATATGAGTGAGTGAATAAGTAAGTAAGTTTATTGGCCTAGTATTCACATGCAAGGAATTTGCCTTGGTGCTCCGCCCACAAGTAACAACATGACATACAGTGACAGTTACGAATGACTCTGAAAACCTTAAACATTAATAATAATAAAACATTAATGATAAAACACCATTGATCAAGCATGTGAACCAACAAAATACCAGATCAAAGGGAGACTACAGATTTTTGACTGTTGAGTAGAGCAACTACTCGTGGATAAAAACTGTTTTTATGTCTGGCTGTGGCAGCTTTGACAATCCGGAGTCGCCTTCCAGAGGGAAGTGATTCAAAGAGTTTGTGGCCAGGGTGAGAGGGGTCAGAGATGATCTTGCCCGCTCACTTCCTGACCCTTGTAGTGTACAGTTCATCAATGGAGGGAAGGTTGCAGCCAATAACCTTCTCTGCTGATCGGATGATTCGCTGCAGCCTCCAGGTGTCGTGCTTGGTGGCTGAGCCAAACCAGACCATGATGGGGAAGGTGAGAACAGACTCTACGATGGCCGTGTAGAATTGGACCATCATTGCCTGTGGCAGATTGTGCTTCCTTAGCTGCCGTAGAAAGTACATCCTCTGTTGTGCCTTTTTGACTGTGGAGTCGATGGTAGCCCCCCACTTAAGGTCCTTGGAGATGATGGTTCCCAGGAACTTTAAAGACTCTACAGATGTGACTGTGGTGTTGTTGATGGTGAGTGGGGTGAGGGGAGGGGGAGCTCTCCTAAAGTTTACAATCAATTCCACTGTCTTAAGAGCATTGAGCTCCAGGTTGTTGCAATGGCACCAGGACGCCAGCTGTGTCACTTCCTGTTTGTAGGCAGATTCCTACCCATCCTGGATCAGTCCAATCAGGGTTGTTTCGTCCGCAAACTTGAGAATCTTGACAGAGGTGTCTGGAGGTGCAGTCATTGGTGTAGAGAGAGGAGAGAGTAAGCAGCCTTGCGGTGCTCTTATGCTGAGGGTTTGTGCATCCGAGATGTGCTTTCCCAGCCTCACATGCTGCTTCCTGTCTGTCAGGAAGCTGGTGATCCACCGACAGAGGGGTTCAGGCACAGTCAACTCGGAAAGTTTGGAGTGTAGTAGCTCTGGCACAATGATGTTGAATGCAAAGCTAAAATCAACAAACAGGATCCTCACATAGATCCCCTGGTGGCCCAGGTGCTGTAGGATGAAGTGCAGGCCTAGGTCGACTGCATCATCCACAGATCTATTGGCCCGATATGCAAACTGCAGAGGGTCCAGCAGGGAGTTTGTGATATTTTTCAGCTTGGCCAGCACAAGCCTTTCGAGTGTCTTCATGACTACAATAATAATAATAATACATTTTATTTATGGGCGCCTTTCAAGAGTCTCAAGGACACCTTACAAAGATTTAGCAGGTAGAGGAAAAACATGTAATAAATAGTAGAGACATGACTAGTACACAAAGTAAATACAGAATTCAATGTGCGACAGGCCTGTAGTCATTAAGACAAGTAATCCTTGGCTTTTTGGGTACAGGGACAATTGTGGAGACTTTGAAGCAGGCAGGGACAGTACATGTTTGCAGGGACTGGTTAAAAATGTCTGCCTAAGAGTAGAGGGGGAAACATTGTCAGGGCCTGGAGATTTCTAGGACTAGAGGCCATACCCTCAGAATTAAAAGACATTAAATTAGGAAGGAGATGAGGAGACAATTCTTTAGTCAGAGGGTGGTGAATCTGTGGAATTCTTTGCCACAAAAGGCTGTGGAGGCCAAGTCAGTGGATATTTTTAAGGCAGAGATTAGTATGGGTGACAGAGGTTATGGGGAAGGGAGGAGAATGGGGTTAGGAAAGAGAGATAGATCAGCCATTATTGAATGGCGGAGTAGACTTGATGGGGCGAATGGCCTAATTTTACTCTTATCACTTATGACCTTATGAATTTATGGAAACGCAGGAGACTGCAGATGCTGGAATCTGGAGCTAAATGGTGGAACTCAGCGGGTCAGGCTGTGGAGGCTGTGCAAGGACTCGACCTGAAGCATCAACTCCACAGATGCTGTTCGACCCGCTGAGTTTCTCCAGCAGATTGTTTTTTGATTGAGAATTTATGGTCTTCAAATTTGATCACGTTTCAGTCCAATAATTCTGGATTCAGTTGATTAGCGTCACCCCTTCTTTTGGGATGTGAAGTAAGACAGAAGAACATGATGTGGGATGTGGACACAAAAAGCTGGAGTAACACAGTAGGTCCAGCA